>NW_028154417.1:0-41752 GCF_965231275.1 Zosterops lateralis
CAACACTCTGGGAAACCTCTGTAACTTTGCTTGCAGCAGCACCTTGGTGTGTTTTCTGTGTTCTCCAAGTGAAAATAAGCCTGTCCGGAGCCCGTGGTAGCTCCAGCTGCTTTGGAACACATTCTGCCACACTTGCTCTTTCTGCATGTCTCTAGCAGCCAGAAAGCGCTGTAAAGCGCTCTTTTCTCGAGAAAAGCAACACTCAGGGGGACTTCTGTAACTTTGCTTGCAGCAGCACCTTGGTGTGTTTTCTGTGTTCTCCAAGTGAAAATAAGCCTGTCCGGAGCCCGTGGTAGCTCCAGCTGCTTTGGAACACATTCTGCCACACTTGCTCTTTCTGCATGTCTCTAGCAGCCAGAAAGCGCTGTAAAGCGCTCTTTTGCCCGAGAAAAGCAACACTCAGGGGAATTCTGTAACTTTGCTTGCAGCAGCACCTTGGTGTGTTTTCTGTGTTCTCCAAGTGAAAATAAGCCTGTCCGGAGCCCGTGGTAGCTCCAGCTGCTTTGGAACACATTCTGCCACACTTGCTGTTTCTGCATGTCTCTAGCAGCCAGAAAGCGCTGTAAAGTGCTCTTTTCTCGAGAAAAGCAACACTCTGGGAAACCTCTGTAACTTTGCTTGCAGCAGCACCTTGGTGTGTTTTCTGTGTTCTCCAAGTGAAAATAAGCCTGTGGGGAGCCCGTGGTAGCTCCTGCTGCTTTGGAACACATTCTGCCACACTTGCTCTTTCTGCATGTCTCTAGCAGCCAGAAAGCGCTGTAAAGCGCTCTTTTCTCGAGAAAAGCAACACTCTGGGAAACCTCTGTAACTTTGCTTGCAGCAGCACCTTGGTGTGTTTTCTGTGTTCTCCAAGTGAAAATAAGCCTGTGGGGAGCCCGTGGTAGCTCCAGCTGCTTTGGAACACATTCTGCCACACTTGCTCTTTCTGCATGTCTCTAGCAGCCAGAAAGCGCTGTAAAAGCGCTCTTTTGCCCGAGAAAAGCAACACTCAGGGGTACCTCTGTAACTTTGCTTGCAGCAGCACCTTGGTGTGTTTTCTGTGTTCTCCAAGTGAAAATAAGCCTGTCCGGAGCCCGTGGTAGCTCCAGCTGCTTTGGAACACATTCTGCCACACTTGCTCTTTCTGCATGTCTCTAGCAGCCAGAAAGCGCTGTAAAGCGCTCTTTTTTCGAGAAAAGCAACACTCAGGGGGACTTCTGTAACTTTGCTTGCAGCAGCACCTTGGTGTGTTTTCTGTGTTCTCCAAGTGAAAATAAGCCTGTGCGGAGCCCGTGGTAGCTCCAGCTGCTTTGGAACACATTCTGCCACACTTGCTCTTTCTGCATGTCTCTAGCAGCCAGAAAGCGCTGTAAAGCGCTCTTTTCTCGAGAAAAGCAACACTCTGGGAAACCTCTGTAACTTTGCTTGCAGCAGCACCTTGGTGTGTTTTCTGTGTTCTCCAAGTGAAAATAAGCCTGTCCGGAGCCCGTGGTAGCTCCAGCTGCTTTGGAACACATTCTGCCACACTTGCTCTTTCTGCATGTCTCTAGCAGCCAGAAAGCACTGTAAAGCGCTCTTTTCTCGAGAAAAGCAACACTCTGGGAAACCTCTGTAACTTTGCTTGCAGCAGCACCTTGGTGTGTTTTCTGTGTTCTCCAAGTGAAAATAAGCCTGTCCGGAGCCCGTGGTAGCTCCAGCTGCTTTGGAACACATTCTGCCACACTTGCTCTTTCTGCATGTCTCTAGCAGCCAGAAAGCGCTGTAAAGCGCTCTTTTCTCGAGAAAAGCAACACTCTGGGAAACCTCTGTAACTTTGCTTGCAGCAGCACCTTGGTGTGTTTTCTGTGTTCTCCAAGTGAAAATAAGCCTGTCCGGAGCCCGTGGTAGCTCCAGCTGCTTTGGAACACATTCTGCCACACTTGCTCTTTCTGCATGTCTCTAGCAGCCAGAAAGCACTGTAAAGCGCTCTTTTCTCGAGAAAAGCAACACTCTGGGAAACCTCTGTAACTTTGCTTGCAGCAGCACCTTGGTGTGTTTTCTGTGTTCTCCAAGTGAAAATAAGCCTGTGGGGAGCCCGTGGTAGCTCCAGCTGCTTTGGAACACATTCTGCCACACTTGCTCTTTCTGCATGTCTCTAGCAGCCAGAAAGCGCTGTAAAGCGCTCTTTTCTCGAGAAAAGCAACACTCTGGGAAACCTCTGTAACTTTGCTTGCAGCAGCACCTTGGTGTGTTTTCTGTGTTCTCCAAGTGAAAAGAAGCCTGTCCGGAGCCCGTGGTAGCTCCAGCTGCTTTGGAACACATTCTGCCACACTTGCTCTTTCTGCATGTCTCTAGCAGCCAGAAAGCGCTGTAAAGCGCTCTTTTCTCGAGAAAAGCAACACTCAGGGGGACTTCTGTAACTTTGCTTGCAGCAGCACCTTGGTGTGTTTTCTGTGTTCTCCAAGTGAAAATAAGCCTGTCCGGAGCCCGTGGTAGCTCCAGCTGCTTTGGAACACATTCTGCCACACTTGCTCTTTCTGCATGTCTCTAGCAGCCAGAAAGCGCTGTAAAGCGCTCTTTTGCTCGAGAAAAGCAACACTCAGGGGGACCTCTGTAACTTTGCTTGCAGCAGCACCTTGGTGTGTTTTCTGTGTTCTCCAAGTGAAAATAAGCCTGTGGGGAGCCCGTGGTAGCTCCAGCTGCTTTGGAACACATTCTGCCACACTTGCTCTTTCTGCATGTCTCTAGCAGCCAGAAAGCGCTGTAAAGCGCTCTTTTGCTCGAGAAAAGCAACACTCAGGGGGACCTCTGTAACTTTGCTTGCAGCAGCACCTTGGTGTGTTTTCTGTGTTCTCCAAGTGAAAATAAGCCTGTCCGGAGCCCGTGGTAGCTCCAGCTGCTTTGGAACACATTCTGCCACACTTGCTCTTTCTGCATGTCTCTAGCAGCCAGAAAGCGCTGTAAAGCGCTCTTTTCTCGAGAAAAGCAACACTCTGGGAAACCTCTGTAACTTTGCTTGCAGCAGCACCTTGGTGTGTTTTCTGTGTTCTCCAAGTGAAAATAAGCCTGTCCGGAGCCCGTGGTAGCTCCAGCTGCTTTGGAACACATTCTGCCACACTTGCTCTTTCTGCATGTCTCTAGCAGCCAGAAAGCGCTGTAAAGCGCTCTTTTCTCGAGAAAAGCAACACTCAGGGGGACTTCTGTAACTTTGCTTGCAGCAGCACCTTGGTGTGTTTTCTGTGTTCTCCAAGTGAAAATAAGCCTGTGGGGAGCCCGTGGTAGCTCCAGCTGCTTTGGAACACATTCTGCCACACTTGCTCTTTCTGCATGTCTCTAGCAGCCAGAAAGCGCTGTAAAGCGCTCTTTTGCCCGAGAAAAGCAACACTCAGGGGAATTCTGTAACTTTGCTTGCAGCAGCACCTTGGTGTGTTTTCTGTGTTCTCCAAGTGAAAATAAGCCTGTGGGGAGCCCGTGGTAGCTCCAGCTGCTTTGGAACACATTCTGCCACACTTGCTGTTTCTGCATGTCTCTAGCAGCCAGAAAGCGCTGTAAAGCGCTCTTTTCTCGAGAAAAGCAACACTCTGGGAAACCTCTGTAACTTTGCTTGCAGCAGCACCTTGGTGTGTTTTCTGTGTTCTCCAAGTGAAAATAAGCCTGTCCGGAGCCCGTGGTAGCTCCAGCTGCTTTGGAACACATTCTGCCACACTTGCTCTTTCTGCATGTCTCTAGCAGCCAGAAAGCGCTGTAAAGCGCTCTTTTCTCGAGAAAAGCAACACTCAGGGGGACTTCTGTAACTTTGCTTGCAGCAGCACCTTGGTGTGTTTTCTGTGTTCTCCAAGTGAAAATAAGCCTGTGCGGAGCCCGTGGTAGCTCCAGCTGCTTTGGAACACATTCTGCCACACTTGCTCTTTCTGCATGTCTCTAGCAGCCAGAAAGCGCTGTAAAAGCGCTCTTTTGCCCGAGAAAAGCAACACTCAGGGGTACCTCTGTAACTTTGCTTGCAGCAGCACCTTGGTGTGTTTTCTGTGTTCTCCAAGTGAAAATAAGCCTGTCCGGAGCCCGTGGTAGCTCCAGCTGCTTTGGAACACATTCTGCCACACTTGCTCTTTCTGCATGTCTCTAGCAGCCAGAAAGCGCTGTAAAGCGCTCTTTTCTCGAGAAAAGCAACACTCAGGGGGACTTCTGTAACTTTGCTTGCAGCAGCACCTTGGTGTGTTTTCTGTGTTCTCCAAGTGAAAATAAGCCTGTCCGGAGCCCGTGGTAGCTCCAGCTGCTTTGGAACACATTCTGCCACACTTGCTCTTTCTGCATGTCTCTAGCAGCCAGAAAGCACTGTAAAGCGCTCTTTTCTCGAGAAAAGCAACACTCTGGGAAACCTCTGTAACTTTGCTTGCAGCAGCACCTTGGTGTGTTTTCTGTGTTCTCCAAGTGAAAATAAGCCTGTCCGGAGCCCGTGGTAGCTCCAGCTGCTTTGGAACACATTCTGCCACACTTGCTCTTTCTGCATGTCTCTAGCAGCCAGAAAGCACTGTAAAGCGCTCTTTTCTCGAGAAAAGCAACACTCTGGGAAACCTCTGTAACTTTGCTTGCAGCAGCACCTTGGTGTGTTTTCTGTGTTCTCCAAGTGAAAATAAGCCTGTCCGGAGCCCGTGGTAGCTCCAGCTGCTTTGGAACACATTCTGCCACACTTGCTCTTTCTGCATGTCTCTAGCAGCCAGAAAGCACTGTAAAGCGCTCTTTTCTCGAGAAAAGCAACACTCTGGGAAACCTCTGTAACTTTGCTTGCAGCAGCACCTTGGTGTGTTTTCTGTGTTCTCCAAGTGAAAATAAGCCTGTCCGGAGCCCGTGGTAGCTCCAGCTGCTTTGGAACACATTCTGCCACACTTGCTCTTTCTGCATGTCTCTAGCAGCCAGAAAGCGCTGTAAAGCGCTCTTTTCTCGAGAAAAGCAACACTCAGGGGGACTTCTGTAACTTTGCTTGCAGCAGCATCTTGGTGTGTTTTCTGTGTTCTCCAAGTGAAAATAAGCCTGTCCGGAGCCCGTGGTAGCTCCAGCTGCTTTGGAACACATTCTGCCACACTTGCTCTTTCTGCATGTCTCTAGCAGCCAGAAAGCGCTGTAAAGCGCTCTTTTCTCGAGAAAAGCAACACTCTGGGAAACCTCTGTAACTTTGCTTGCAGCAGCACCTTGGTGTGTTTTCTGTGTTCTCCAAGTGAAAATAAGCCTGTCCGGAGCCCGTGGTAGCTCCAGCTGCTTTGGAACACATTCTGCCACACTTGCTCTTTCTGCATGTCTCTAGCAGCCAGAAAGCACTGTAAAGCGCTCTTTTCTCGAGAAAAGCAACACTCTGGGAAACCTCTGTAACTTTGCTTGCAGCAGCACCTTGGTGTGTTTTCTGTGTTCTCCAAGTGAAAATAAGCCTGTCCGGAGCCCGTGGTAGCTCCAGCTGCTTTGGAACACATTCTGCCACACTTGCTCTTTCTGCATGTCTCTAGCAGCCAGAAAGCGCTGTAAAGCGCTCTTTTCTCGAGAAAAGCAACACTCTGGGAAACCTCTGTAACTTTGCTTGCAGCAGCACCTTGGTGTGTTTTCTGTGTTCTCCAAGTGAAAATAAGCCTGTCCGGAGCCCGTGGTAGCTCCAGCTGCTTTGGAACACATTCTGCCACACTTGCTCTTTCTGCATGTCTCTAGCAGCCAGAAAGCGCTGTAAAGCGCTCTTTTCTCGAGAAAAGCAACACTCTGGGAAACCTCTGTAACTTTGCTTGCAGCAGCACCTTGGTGTGTTTTCTGTGTTCTCCAAGTGAAAATAAGCCTGTGGGGAGCCCGTGGTAGCTCCAGCTGCTTTGGAACACATTCTGCCACACTTGCTCTTTCTGCATGTCTCTAGCAGCCAGAAAGCGCTGTAAAGCGCTCTTTTCTCGAGAAAAGCAACACTCTGGGAAACCTCTGTAACTTTGCTTGCAGCAGCACCTTGGTGTGTTTTCTGTGTTCTCCAAGTGAAAATAAGCCTGTGGGGAGCCCGTGGTAGCTCCAGCTGCTTTGGAACACATTCTGCCACACTTGCTCTTTCTGCATGTCTCTAGCAGCCAGAAAGCGCTGTAAAGCGCTCTTTTCTCGAGAAAAGCAACACTCTGGGAAACCTCTGTAACTTTGCTTGCAGCAGCACCTTGGTGTGTTTTCTGTGTTCTCCAAGTGAAAATAAGCCTGTGCGGAGCCCGTGGTAGCTCCAGCTGCTTTGGAACACATTCTGCCACACTTGCTCTTTCTGCATGTCTCTAGCAGCCAGAAAGCGCTGTAAAGCGCTCTTTTCTCGAGAAAAGCAACACTCTGGGAAACCTCTGTAACTTTGCTTGCAGCAGCACCTTGGTGTGTTTTCTGTGTTCTCCAAGTGAAAATAAGCCTGTCCGGAGCCCGTGGTAGCTCCAGCTGCTTTGGAACACATTCTGCCACACTTGCTCTTTCTGCATGTCTCTAGCAGCCAGAAAGCGCTGTAAAGCGCTCTTTTCTCGAGAAAAGCAACACTCTGGGAAACCTCTGTAACTTTGCTTGCAGCAGCACCTTGGTGTGTTTTCTGTGTTCTCCAAGTGAAAATAAGCCTGTGCGGAGCCCGTGGTAGCTCCAGCTGCTTTGGAACACATTCTGCCACACTTGCTCTTTCTGCATGTCTCTAGCAGCCAGAAAGCGCTGTAAAGCGCTCTTTTCTCGAGAAAAGCAACACTCTGGGAAACCTCTGTAACTTTGCTTGCAGCAGCACCTTGGTGTGTTTTCTGTGTTCTCCAAGTGAAAATAAGCCTGTCCGGAGCCCGTGGTAGCTCCAGCTGCTTTGGAACACATTCTGCCACACTTGCTCTTTCTGCATGTCTCTAGCAGCCAGAAAGCGCTGTAAAGCGCTCTTTTCTCGAGAAAAGCAACACTCTGGGAAACCTCTGTAACTTTGCTTGCAGCAGCACCTTGGTGTGTTTTCTGTGTTCTCCAAGTGAAAATAAGCCTGTCCGGAGCCCGTGGTAGCTCCAGCTGCTTTGGAACACATTCTGCCACACTTGCTCTTTCTGCATGTCTCTAGCAGCCAGAAAGCGCTGTAAAGCGCTCTTTTCTCGAGAAAAGCAACACTCTGGGAAACCTCTGTAACTTTGCTTGCAGCAGCACCTTGGTGTGTTTTCTGTGTTCTCCAAGTGAAAAGAAGCCTGTGGGGAGCCCGTGGTAGCTCCAGCTGCTTTGGAACACATTCTGCCACACTTGCTCTTTCTGCATGTCTCTAGCAGCCAGAAAGCGCTGTAAAGCGCTCTTTTCTCGAGAAAAGCAACACTCAGGGGGACTTCTGTAACTTTGCTTGCAGCAGCACCTTGGTGTGTTTTCTGTGTTCTCCAAGTGAAAAGAAGCCTGTCCGGAGCCCGTGGTAGCTCCAGCTGCTTTGGAACACATTCTGCCACACTTGCTCTTTCTGCATGTCTCTAGCAGCCGGAAAGCGCTGTAAAGCGCTCTTTTACCCGAGAAAAGCAACACTCAGGGGAATTCTGTAACTTTGCTTGCAGCAGCACCTTGGTGTGTTTTCTGTGTTCTCCAAGTGAAAATAAGCCTGTCCGGAGCCCGTGGTAGCTCCAGCTGCTTTGGAACACATTCTGCCACACTTGCTGTTTCTGCATGTCTCTAGCAGCCGGAAAGCGCTGTAAAGCGCTCTTTTACCCGAGAAAAGCAACACTCAGGGGAATTCTGTAACTTTCCTTGCAGCAGCACCTTGGTGTGTTTTCTGTGTTCTCCAAGTGAAAATAAGCCTGTGCGGAGCCCGTGGTAGCTCCAGCTGCTTTGGAACACATTCTGCCACACTTGCTGTTTCTGCATGTCTCTAGCAGCCAGAAAGCGCTGTAAAGCGCTCTTTTGCTCGAGAAAAGCAACACTCAGGGGGACCTCTGTAACTTTGCTTGCAGCAGCACCTTGGTGTGTTTTCTGTGTTCTCCAAGTGAAAATAAGCCTGTCCGGAGCCCGTGGTAGCCCCAGCTGCTTTGGAACACATTCTGCCACACTTGCTCTTTCTGCATGTCTCTAGCAGCCAGAAAGCGCTGTAAAGCGCTCTTTTCTCGAGAAAAGCAACACTCAGGGGGACTTCTGTAACTTTGCTTGCAGCAGCACCTTGGTGTGTTTTCTGTGTTCTCCAAGTGAAAATAAGCCTGTCCGGAGCCCGTGGTAGCTCCAGCTGCTTTGGAACACATTCTGCCACACTTGCTCTTTCTGCATGTCTCTAGCAGCCAGAAAGCGCTGTAAAGCACTCTTTTCTCGAGAAAAGCAACACTCAGGGGGACTTCTGTAACTTTGCTTGCAGCAGCACCTTGGTGTGTTTTCTGTGTTCTCCAAGTGAAAATAAGCCTGTCCGGAGCCCGTGGTAGCTCCAGCTGCTTTGGAACACATTCTGCCACACTTGCTCTTTCTGCATGTCTCTAGCAGCCAGAAAGCGCTGTAAAGCGCTCTTTTCTCGAGAAAAGCAACACTCTGGGAAACCTCTGTAACTTTGCTTGCAGCAGCACCTTGGTGTGTTTTCTGTGTTCTCCAAGTGAAAATAAGCCTGTCCGGAGCCCGTGGTAGCTCCAGCTGCTTTGGAACACATTCTGCCACACTTGCTCTTTCTGCGTGTCTCTAGCAGCCAGAAAGCGCTGTAAAGCGCTCTTTTCTCGAGAAAAGCAACACTCTGGGAAACCTCTGTAACTTTGCTTGCAGCAGCACCTTGGTGTGTTTTCTGTGTTCTCCAAGTGAAAAGAAGCCTGTCCGGAGCCCGTGGTAGCTCCAGCTGCTTTGGAACACATTCTGCCACACTTGCTCTTTCTGCATGTCTCTAGCAGCCAGAAAGCGCTGTAAAGCGCTCTTTTGCTCGAGAAAAGCAACACTCAGGGGGACTTCTGTAACTTTGCTTGCAGCAGCACCTTGGTGTGTTTTCTGTGTTCTCCAAGTGAAAATAAGCCTGTGCGGAGCCCGTGGTAGCTCCAGCTGCTTTGGAACACATTCTGCCACACTTGCTCTTTCTGCATGTCTCTAGCAGCCAGAAAGCGCTGTAAAGCGCTCTTTTCTCGAGAAAAGCAACACTCAGGGGGACTTCTGTAACTTTGCTTGCAGCAGCACCTTGGTGTGTTTTCTGTGTTCTCCAAGTGAAAATAAGCCTGTGCGGAGCCCGTGGTAGCTCCAGCTGCTTTGGAACACATTCTGCCACACTTGCTCTTTCTGCATGTCTCTAGCAGCCAGAAAGCGCTGTAAAGCGCTCTTTTCTCGAGAAAAGCAACACTCAGGGGGACTTCTGTAACTTTGCTTGCAGCAGCACCTTGGTGTGTTTTCTGTGTTCTCCAAGTGAAAATAAGCCTGTCCGGAGCCCGTGGTAGCTCCAGCTGCTTTGGAACACATTCTGCCACACTTGCTCTTTCTGCATGTCTCTAGCAGCCAGAAAGCGCTGTAAAGCGCTCTTTTCTCGAGAAAAGCAACACTCTGGGAAACCTCTGTAACTTTGCTTGCAGCAGCACCTTGGTGTGTTTTCTGTGTTCTCCAAGTGAAAATAAGCCTGTCCGGAGCCCGTGGTAGCTCCAGCTGCTTTGGAACACATTCTGCCACACTTGCTCTTTCTGCATGTCTCTAGCAGCCAGAAAGCGCTGTAAAGCGCTCTTTTCTCGAGAAAAGCAACACTCTGGGAAACCTCTGTAACTTTGCTTGCAGCAGCACCTTGGTGTGTTTTCTGTGTTCTCCAAGTGAAAATAAGCCTGTCCGGAGCCCGTGGTAGCTCCAGCTGCTTTGGAACACATTCTGCCACACTTGCTGTTTCTGCATGTCTCTAGCAGCCAGAAAGCGCTGTAAAGCGCTCTTTTCTCGAGAAAAGCAACACTCAGGGGGACTTCTGTAACTTTGCTTGCAGCAGCACCTTGGTGTGTTTTCTGTGTTCTCCAAGTGAAAATAAGCCTGTCCGGAGCCCGTGGTAGCTCCAGCTGCTTTGGAACACATTCTGCCACACTTGCTCTTTCTGCATGTCTCTAGCAGCCGGAAAGCGCTGTAAAGCGCTCTTTTACCCGAGAAAAGCAACACTCAGGGGAATTTTGTAACTTTGCTTGCAGCAGCACCTTGGTGTGTTTTCTGTGTTCTCCAAGTGAAAATAAGCCTGTCCGGAGCCCGTGGTAGCTCCAGCTGCTTTGGAACACATTCTGCCACACTTGCTCTTTCTGCATGTCTCTAGCAGCCAGAAAGCGCTGTAAAGCGCTCTTTTGCTCGAGAAAAGCAACACTCAGGGGGACCTCTGTAACTTTGCTTGCAGCAGCACCTTGGTGTGTTTTCTGTGTTCTCCAAGTGAAAATAAGCCTGTCCGGAGCCCGTGGTAGCTCCAGCTGCTTTGGAACACATTCTGCCACACTTGCTCTTTCTGCATGTCTCTAGCAGCCAGAAAGCGCTGTAAAGTGCTCTTTTCTCGAGAAAAGCAACACTCTGGGAAACCTCTGTAACTTTGCTTGCAGCAGCACCTTGGTGTGTTTTCTGTGTTCTCCAAGTGAAAATAAGCCTGTGCGGAGCCCGTGGTAGCTCCAGCTGCTTTGGAACACATTCTGCCACACTTGCTCTTTCTGCATGTCTCTAGCAGCCAGAAAGCGCTGTAAAGCGCTCTTTTCTCGAGAAAAGCAACACTCAGGGGGACTTGTGTAACTTTGCTTGCAGCAGCACCTTGGTGTGTTTTCTGTGTTCTCCAAGTGAAAATAAGCCTGTGCGGAGCCCGTGGTAGCTCCAGCTGCTTTGGAACACATTCTGCCACACTTGCTCTTTCTGCATGTCTCTAGCAGCCAGAAAGCGCTGTAAAGCGCTCTTTTCTCGAGAAAAGCAACACTCAGGGGGACTTCTGTAACTTTGCTTGCAGCAGCACCTTGGTGTGTTTTCTGTGTTCTCCAAGTGAAAATAAGCCTGTCCGGAGCCCGTGGTAGCTCCAGCTGCTTTGGAACACATTCTGCCACACTTGCTGTTTCTGCATGTCTCTAGCAGCCGGAAAGCGCTGTAAAGCGCTCTTTTCTCGAGAAAAGCAACACTCAGGGGAATTCTGTAACTTTCCTTGCAGCAGCACCTTGGTGTGTTTTCTGTGTTCTCCAAGTGAAAATAAGCCTGTGCGGAGCCCGTGGTAGCTCCAGCTGCTTTGGAACACATTCTGCCACACTTGCTGTTTCTGCATGTCTCTAGCAGCCAGAAAGCGCTGTAAAGCGCTCTTTTGCTCGAGAAAAGCAACACTCAGGGGGACCTCTGTAACTTTGCTTGCAGCAGCACCTTGGTGTGTTTTCTGTGTTCTCCAAGTGAAAATAAGCCTGTCCGGAGCCCGTGGTAGCCCCAGCTGCTTTGGAACACATTCTGCCACACTTGCTCTTTCTGCATGTCTCTAGCAGCCAGAAAGCGCTGTAAAGCGCTCTTTTCTCGAGAAAAGCAACACTCAGGGGGACTTCTGTAACTTTGCTTGCAGCAGCACCTTGGTGTGTTTTCTGTGTTCTCCAAGTGAAAATAAGCCTGTCCGGAGCCCGTGGTAGCTCCAGCTGCTTTGGAACACATTCTGCCACACTTGCTCTTTCTGCATGTCTCTAGCAGCCAGAAAGCGCTGTAAAGCGCTCTTTTCTCGAGAAAAGCAACACTCTGGGAAACCTCTGTAACTTTGCTTGCAGCAGCACCTTGGTGTGTTTTCTGTGTTCTCCAAGTGAAAATAAGCCTGTGCGGAGCCCGTGGTAGCTCCAGCTGCTTTGGAACACATTCTGCCACACTTGCTCTTTCTGCATGTCTCTAGCAGCCAGAAAGCGCTGTAAAGCGCTCTTTTGCCCGAGAAAAGCAACGCTCAGGGGAATTCTGTAACTTTGCTTGCAGCAGCACCTTGGTGTGTTTTCTGTGTTCTCCAAGTGAAAATAAGCCTGTGGGGAGCCCGTGGTAGCTCCAGCTGCTTTGGAACACATTCTGCCACACTTGCTGTTTCTGCATGTCTCTAGCAGCCAGAAAGCGCTGTAAAGCGCTCTTTTGCTCGAGAAAAGCAACACTCAGGGGGACCTCTGTAACTTTGCTTGCAGCAGCACCTTGGTGTGTTTTCTGTGTTCTCCAAGTGAAAATAAGCCTGTCCGGAGCCCGTGGTAGCTCCAGCTGCTTTGGAACACATTCTGCCACACTTGCTCTTTCTGCATGTCTCTAGCAGCCAGAAAGCGCTGTAAAGCGCTCTTTTGCTCGAGAAAAGCAACACTCAGGGGGACCTCTGTAACTTTGCTTGCAGCAGCACCTTGGTGTGTTTTCTGTGTTCTCCAAGTGAAAATAAGCCTGTCCGGAGCCCGTGGTAGCTCCAGCTGCTTTGGAACACATTCTGCCACACTTGCTCTTTCTGCATGTCTCTAGCAGCCAGAAAGCGCTGTAAAGCGCTCTTTTCTCGAGAAAAGCAACACTCTGGGAAACCTCTGTAACTTTGCTTGCAGCAGCACCTTGGTGTGTTTTCTGTGTTCTCCAAGTGAAAATAAGCCTGTGCGGAGCCCGTGGTAGCTCCAGCTGCTTTGGAACACATTCTGCCACACTTGCTCTTTCTGCATGTCTCTAGCAGCCAGAAAGCGCTGTAAAGCGCTCTTTTCTCGAGAAAAGCAACACTCAGGGGGACTTCTGTAACTTTGCTTGCAGCAGCACCTTGGTGTGTTTTCTGTGTTCTCCAAGTGAAAATAAGCCTGTCCGGAGCCCGTGGTAGCCCCAGCTGCTTTGGAACACATTCTGCCACACTTGCTCTTTCTGCATGTCTCTAGCAGCCAGAAAGCGCTGTAAAGCGCTCTTTTCTCGAGAAAAGCAACACTCTGGGAAACCTCTGTAACTTTGCTTGCAGCAGCACCTTGGTGTGTTTTCTGTGTTCTCCAAGTGAAAATAAGCCTGTCCGGAGCCCGTGGTAGCTCCAGCTGCTTTGGAACACATTCTGCCACACTTGCTCTTTCTGCATGTCTCTAGCAGCCAGAAAGCGCTGTAAAGCGCTCTTTTCTCGAGAAAAGCAACACTCAGGGGGACTTCTGTAACTTTGCTTGCAGCAGCACCTTGGTGTGTTTTCTGTGTTCTCCAAGTGAAAATAAGCCTGTCCGGAGCCCGTGGTAGCTCCAGCTGCTTTGGAACACATTCTGCCACACTTGCTCTTTCTGCATGTCTCTAGCAGCCAGAAAGCGCTGTAAAGCGCTCTTTTGCCCGAGAAAAGCAACACTCAGGGGAATTCTGTAACTTTGCTTGCAGCAGCACCTTGGTGTGTTTTCTGTGTTCTCCAAGTGAAAATAAGCCTGTCCGGAGCCCGTGGTAGCTCCAGCTGCTTTGGAACACATTCTGCCACACTTGCTGTTTCTGCATGTCTCTAGCAGCCAGAAAGCGCTGTAAAGTGCTCTTTTCTCGAGAAAAGCAACACTCTGGGAAACCTCTGTAACTTTGCTTGCAGCAGCACCTTGGTGTGTTTTCTGTGTTCTCCAAGTGAAAATAAGCCTGTGGGGAGCCCGTGGTAGCTCCTGCTGCTTTGGAACACATTCTGCCACACTTGCTCTTTCTGCATGTCTCTAGCAGCCAGAAAGCGCTGTAAAGCGCTCTTTTCTCGAGAAAAGCAACACTCTGGGAAACCTCTGTAACTTTGCTTGCAGCAGCACCTTGGTGTGTTTTCTGTGTTCTCCAAGTGAAAATAAGCCTGTGGGGAGCCCGTGGTAGCTCCAGCTGCTTTGGAACACATTCTGCCACACTTGCTCTTTCTGCATGTCTCTAGCAGCCAGAAAGCGCTGTAAAAGCGCTCTTTTGCCCGAGAAAAGCAACACTCAGGGGTACCTCTGTAACTTTGCTTGCAGCAGCACCTTGGTGTGTTTTCTGTGTTCTCCAAGTGAAAATAAGCCTGTCCGGAGCCCGTGGTAGCTCCAGCTGCTTTGGAACACATTCTGCCACACTTGCTCTTTCTGCATGTCTCTAGCAGCCAGAAAGCGCTGTAAAGCGCTCTTTTTTCGAGAAAAGCAACACTCAGGGGGACTTCTGTAACTTTGCTTGCAGCAGCACCTTGGTGTGTTTTCTGTGTTCTCCAAGTGAAAATAAGCCTGTGCGGAGCCCGTGGTAGCTCCAGCTGCTTTGGAACACATTCTGCCACACTTGCTCTTTCTGCATGTCTCTAGCAGCCAGAAAGCGCTGTAAAGCGCTCTTTTCTCGAGAAAAGCAACACTCTGGGAAACCTCTGTAACTTTGCTTGCAGCAGCACCTTGGTGTGTTTTCTGTGTTCTCCAAGTGAAAATAAGCCTGTCCGGAGCCCGTGGTAGCTCCAGCTGCTTTGGAACACATTCTGCCACACTTGCTCTTTCTGCATGTCTCTAGCAGCCAGAAAGCACTGTAAAGCGCTCTTTTCTCGAGAAAAGCAACACTCTGGGAAACCTCTGTAACTTTGCTTGCAGCAGCACCTTGGTGTGTTTTCTGTGTTCTCCAAGTGAAAATAAGCCTGTCCGGAGCCCGTGGTAGCTCCAGCTGCTTTGGAACACATTCTGCCACACTTGCTCTTTCTGCATGTCTCTAGCAGCCAGAAAGCGCTGTAAAGCGCTCTTTTCTCGAGAAAAGCAACACTCTGGGAAACCTCTGTAACTTTGCTTGCAGCAGCACCTTGGTGTGTTTTCTGTGTTCTCCAAGTGAAAATAAGCCTGTCCGGAGCCCGTGGTAGCTCCAGCTGCTTTGGAACACATTCTGCCACACTTGCTCTTTCTGCATGTCTCTAGCAGCCAGAAAGCACTGTAAAGCGCTCTTTTCTCGAGAAAAGCAACACTCTGGGAAACCTCTGTAACTTTGCTTGCAGCAGCACCTTGGTGTGTTTTCTGTGTTCTCCAAGTGAAAATAAGCCTGTGGGGAGCCCGTGGTAGCTCCAGCTGCTTTGGAACACATTCTGCCACACTTGCTCTTTCTGCATGTCTCTAGCAGCCAGAAAGCGCTGTAAAGCGCTCTTTTCTCGAGAAAAGCAACACTCTGGGAAACCTCTGTAACTTTGCTTGCAGCAGCACCTTGGTGTGTTTTCTGTGTTCTCCAAGTGAAAAGAAGCCTGTCCGGAGCCCGTGGTAGCTCCAGCTGCTTTGGAACACATTCTGCCACACTTGCTCTTTCTGCATGTCTCTAGCAGCCAGAAAGCGCTGTAAAGCGCTCTTTTCTCGAGAAAAGCAACACTCAGGGGGACTTCTGTAACTTTGCTTGCAGCAGCACCTTGGTGTGTTTTCTGTGTTCTCCAAGTGAAAATAAGCCTGTCCGGAGCCCGTGGTAGCTCCAGCTGCTTTGGAACACATTCTGCCACACTTGCTCTTTCTGCATGTCTCTAGCAGCCAGAAAGCGCTGTAAAGCGCTCTTTTCTCGAGAAAAGCAACACTCAGGGGGACTTCTGTAACTTTGCTTGCAGCAGCACCTTGGTGTGTTTTCTGTGTTCTCCAAGTGAAAATAAGCCTGTCCGGAGCCCGTGGTAGCTCCAGCTGCTTTGGAACACATTCTGCCACACTTGCTCTTTCTGCATGTCTCTAGCAGCCAGAAAGCACTGTAAAGCGCTCTTTTCTCGAGAAAAGCAACACTCTGGGAAACCTCTGTAACTTTGCTTGCAGCAGCACCTTGGTGTGTTTTCTGTGTTCTCCAAGTGAAAATAAGCCTGTCCGGAGCCCGTGGTAGCTCCAGCTGCTTTGGAACACATTCTGCCACACTTGCTCTTTCTGCATGTCTCTAGCAGCCAGAAAGCGCTGTAAAGCGCTCTTTTGCTCGAGAAAAGCAACACTCAGGGGGACCTCTGTAACTTTGCTTGCAGCAGCACCTTGGTGTGTTTTCTGTGTTCTCCAAGTGAAAATAAGCCTGTGGGGAGCCCGTGGTAGCTCCAGCTGCTTTGGAACACATTCTGCCACACTTGCTCTTTCTGCATGTCTCTAGCAGCCAGAAAGCGCTGTAAAGCGCTCTTTTGCTCGAGAAAAGCAACACTCAGGGGGACCTCTGTAACTTTGCTTGCAGCAGCACCTTGGTGTGTTTTCTGTGTTCTCCAAGTGAAAATAAGCCTGTGGGGAGCCCGTGGTAGCTCCAGCTGCTTTGGAACACATTCTGCCACACTTGCTCTTTCTGCATGTCTCTAGCAGCCAGAAAGCGCTGTAAAGCGCTCTTTTCTCGAGAAAAGCAACACTCTGGGAAACCTCTGTAACTTTGCTTGCAGCAGCACCTTGGTGTGTTTTCTGTGTTCTCCAAGTGAAAATAAGCCTGTCCGGAGCCCGTGGTAGCTCCAGCTGCTTTGGAACACATTCTGCCACACTTGCTCTTTCTGCATGTCTCTAGCAGCCAGAAAGCGCTGTAAAGCGCTCTTTTCTCGAGAAAAGCAACACTCAGGGGGACTTCTGTAACTTTGCTTGCAGCAGCACCTTGGTGTGTTTTCTGTGTTCTCCAAGTGAAAATAAGCCTGTGGGGAGCCCGTGGTAGCTCCAGCTGCTTTGGAACACATTCTGCCACACTTGCTCTTTCTGCATGTCTCTAGCAGCCAGAAAGCGCTGTAAAGCGCTCTTTTGCCCGAGAAAAGCAACACTCAGGGGAATTCTGTAACTTTGCTTGCAGCAGCACCTTGGTGTGTTTTCTGTGTTCTCCAAGTGAAAATAAGCCTGTGGGGAGCCCGTGGTAGCTCCAGCTGCTTTGGAACACATTCTGCCACACTTGCTGTTTCTGCATGTCTCTAGCAGCCAGAAAGCGCTGTAAAGCGCTCTTTTCTCGAGAAAAGCAACACTCTGGGAAACCTCTGTAACTTTGCTTGCAGCAGCACCTTGGTGTGTTTTCTGTGTTCTCCAAGTGAAAATAAGCCTGTCCGGAGCCCGTGGTAGCTCCAGCTGCTTTGGAACACATTCTGCCACACTTGCTCTTTCTGCATGTCTCTAGCAGCCAGAAAGCGCTGTAAAGCGCTCTTTTCTCGAGAAAAGCAACACTCAGGGGGACTTCTGTAACTTTGCTTGCAGCAGCACCTTGGTGTGTTTTCTGTGTTCTCCAAGTGAAAATAAGCCTGTGCGGAGCCCGTGGTAGCTCCAGCTGCTTTGGAACACATTCTGCCACACTTGCTCTTTCTGCATGTCTCTAGCAGCCAGAAAGCGCTGTAAAAGCGCTCTTTTGCCCGAGAAAAGCAACACTCAGGGGTACCTCTGTAACTTTGCTTGCAGCAGCACCTTGGTGTGTTTTCTGTGTTCTCCAAGTGAAAATAAGCCTGTCCGGAGCCCGTGGTAGCTCCAGCTGCTTTGGAACACATTCTGCCACACTTGCTCTTTCTGCATGTCTCTAGCAGCCAGAAAGCGCTGTAAAGCGCTCTTTTCTCGAGAAAAGCAACACTCAGGGGGACTTCTGTAACTTTGCTTGCAGCAGCACCTTGGTGTGTTTTCTGTGTTCTCCAAGTGAAAATAAGCCTGTCCGGAGCCCGTGGTAGCTCCAGCTGCTTTGGAACACATTCTGCCACACTTGCTCTTTCTGCATGTCTCTAGCAGCCAGAAAGCACTGTAAAGCGCTCTTTTCTCGAGAAAAGCAACACTCTGGGAAACCTCTGTAACTTTGCTTGCAGCAGCACCTTGGTGTGTTTTCTGTGTTCTCCAAGTGAAAATAAGCCTGTCCGGAGCCCGTGGTAGCTCCAGCTGCTTTGGAACACATTCTGCCACACTTGCTCTTTCTGCATGTCTCTAGCAGCCAGAAAGCACTGTAAAGCGCTCTTTTCTCGAGAAAAGCAACACTCTGGGAAACCTCTGTAACTTTGCTTGCAGCAGCACCTTGGTGTGTTTTCTGTGTTCTCCAAGTGAAAATAAGCCTGTCCGGAGCCCGTGGTAGCTCCAGCTGCTTTGGAACACATTCTGCCACACTTGCTCTTTCTGCATGTCTCTAGCAGCCAGAAAGCACTGTAAAGCGCTCTTTTCTCGAGAAAAGCAACACTCTGGGAAACCTCTGTAACTTTGCTTGCAGCAGCACCTTGGTGTGTTTTCTGTGTTCTCCAAGTGAAAATAAGCCTGTCCGGAGCCCGTGGTAGCTCCAGCTGCTTTGGAACACATTCTGCCACACTTGCTCTTTCTGCATGTCTCTAGCAGCCAGAAAGCGCTGTAAAGCGCTCTTTTCTCGAGAAAAGCAACACTCAGGGGGACTTCTGTAACTTTGCTTGCAGCAGCATCTTGGTGTGTTTTCTGTGTTCTCCAAGTGAAAATAAGCCTGTCCGGAGCCCGTGGTAGCTCCAGCTGCTTTGGAACACATTCTGCCACACTTGCTCTTTCTGCATGTCTCTAGCAGCCAGAAAGCGCTGTAAAGCGCTCTTTTCTCGAGAAAAGCAACACTCTGGGAAACCTCTGTAACTTTGCTTGCAGCAGCACCTTGGTGTGTTTTCTGTGTTCTCCAAGTGAAAATAAGCCTGTCCGGAGCCCGTGGTAGCTCCAGCTGCTTTGGAACACATTCTGCCACACTTGCTCTTTCTGCATGTCTCTAGCAGCCAGAAAGCACTGTAAAGCGCTCTTTTCTCGAGAAAAGCAACACTCTGGGAAACCTCTGTAACTTTGCTTGCAGCAGCACCTTGGTGTGTTTTCTGTGTTCTCCAAGTGAAAATAAGCCTGTCCGGAGCCCGTGGTAGCTCCAGCTGCTTTGGAACACATTCTGCCACACTTGCTCTTTCTGCATGTCTCTAGCAGCCAGAAAGCGCTGTAAAGCGCTCTTTTCTCGAGAAAAGCAACACTCTGGGAAACCTCTGTAACTTTGCTTGCAGCAGCACCTTGGTGTGTTTTCTGTGTTCTCCAAGTGAAAATAAGCCTGTCCGGAGCCCGTGGTAGCTCCAGCTGCTTTGGAACACATTCTGCCACACTTGCTCTTTCTGCATGTCTCTAGCAGCCAGAAAGCGCTGTAAAGCGCTCTTTTCTCGAGAAAAGCAACACTCTGGGAAACCTCTGTAACTTTGCTTGCAGCAGCACCTTGGTGTGTTTTCTGTGTTCTCCAAGTGAAAATAAGCCTGTGGGGAGCCCGTGGTAGCTCCAGCTGCTTTGGAACACATTCTGCCACACTTGCTCTTTCTGCATGTCTCTAGCAGCCAGAAAGCGCTGTAAAGCGCTCTTTTCTCGAGAAAAGCAACACTCTGGGAAACCTCTGTAACTTTGCTTGCAGCAGCACCTTGGTGTGTTTTCTGTGTTCTCCAAGTGAAAATAAGCCTGTGGGGAGCCCGTGGTAGCTCCAGCTGCTTTGGAACACATTCTGCCACACTTGCTCTTTCTGCATGTCTCTAGCAGCCAGAAAGCGCTGTAAAGCGCTCTTTTCTCGAGAAAAGCAACACTCTGGGAAACCTCTGTAACTTTGCTTGCAGCAGCACCTTGGTGTGTTTTCTGTGTTCTCCAAGTGAAAATAAGCCTGTGCGGAGCCCGTGGTAGCTCCAGCTGCTTTGGAACACATTCTGCCACACTTGCTCTTTCTGCATGTCTCTAGCAGCCAGAAAGCGCTGTAAAGCGCTCTTTTCTCGAGAAAAGCAACACTCTGGGAAACCTCTGTAACTTTGCTTGCAGCAGCACCTTGGTGTGTTTTCTGTGTTCTCCAAGTGAAAATAAGCCTGTCCGGAGCCCGTGGTAGCTCCAGCTGCTTTGGAACACATTCTGCCACACTTGCTCTTTCTGCATGTCTCTAGCAGCCAGAAAGCGCTGTAAAGCGCTCTTTTCTCGAGAAAAGCAACACTCTGGGAAACCTCTGTAACTTTGCTTGCAGCAGCACCTTGGTGTGTTTTCTGTGTTCTCCAAGTGAAAATAAGCCTGTGCGGAGCCCGTGGTAGCTCCAGCTGCTTTGGAACACATTCTGCCACACTTGCTCTTTCTGCATGTCTCTAGCAGCCAGAAAGCGCTGTAAAGCGCTCTTTTCTCGAGAAAAGCAACACTCTGGGAAACCTCTGTAACTTTGCTTGCAGCAGCACCTTGGTGTGTTTTCTGTGTTCTCCAAGTGAAAATAAGCCTGTCCGGAGCCCGTGGTAGCTCCAGCTGCTTTGGAACACATTCTGCCACACTTGCTCTTTCTGCATGTCTCTAGCAGCCAGAAAGCGCTGTAAAGCGCTCTTTTCTCGAGAAAAGCAACACTCTGGGAAACCTCTGTAACTTTGCTTGCAGCAGCACCTTGGTGTGTTTTCTGTGTTCTCCAAGTGAAAATAAGCCTGTCCGGAGCCCGTGGTAGCTCCAGCTGCTTTGGAACACATTCTGCCACACTTGCTCTTTCTGCATGTCTCTAGCAGCCAGAAAGCGCTGTAAAGCGCTCTTTTCTCGAGAAAAGCAACACTCTGGGAAACCTCTGTAACTTTGCTTGCAGCAGCACCTTGGTGTGTTTTCTGTGTTCTCCAAGTGAAAAGAAGCCTGTGGGGAGCCCGTGGTAGCTCCAGCTGCTTTGGAACACATTCTGCCACACTTGCTCTTTCTGCATGTCTCTAGCAGCCAGAAAGCGCTGTAAAGCGCTCTTTTCTCGAGAAAAGCAACACTCAGGGGGACTTCTGTAACTTTGCTTGCAGCAGCACCTTGGTGTGTTTTCTGTGTTCTCCAAGTGAAAAGAAGCCTGTCCGGAGCCCGTGGTAGCTCCAGCTGCTTTGGAACACATTCTGCCACACTTGCTCTTTCTGCATGTCTCTAGCAGCCGGAAAGCGCTGTAAAGCGCTCTTTTACCCGAGAAAAGCAACACTCAGGGGAATTCTGTAACTTTGCTTGCAGCAGCACCTTGGTGTGTTTTCTGTGTTCTCCAAGTGAAAATAAGCCTGTCCGGAGCCCGTGGTAGCTCCAGCTGCTTTGGAACACATTCTGCCACACTTGCTGTTTCTGCATGTCTCTAGCAGCCGGAAAGCGCTGTAAAGCGCTCTTTTACCCGAGAAAAGCAACACTCAGGGGAATTCTGTAACTTTCCTTGCAGCAGCACCTTGGTGTGTTTTCTGTGTTCTCCAAGTGAAAATAAGCCTGTGCGGAGCCCGTGGTAGCTCCAGCTGCTTTGGAACACATTCTGCCACACTTGCTGTTTCTGCATGTCTCTAGCAGCCAGAAAGCGCTGTAAAGCGCTCTTTTGCTCGAGAAAAGCAACACTCAGGGGGACCTCTGTAACTTTGCTTGCAGCAGCACCTTGGTGTGTTTTCTGTGTTCTCCAAGTGAAAATAAGCCTGTCCGGAGCCCGTGGTAGCCCCAGCTGCTTTGGAACACATTCTGCCACACTTGCTCTTTCTGCATGTCTCTAGCAGCCAGAAAGCGCTGTAAAGCGCTCTTTTCTCGAGAAAAGCAACACTCAGGGGGACTTCTGTAACTTTGCTTGCAGCAGCACCTTGGTGTGTTTTCTGTGTTCTCCAAGTGAAAATAAGCCTGTCCGGAGCCCGTGGTAGCTCCAGCTGCTTTGGAACACATTCTGCCACACTTGCTCTTTCTGCATGTCTCTAGCAGCCAGAAAGCGCTGTAAAGCGCTCTTTTCTCGAGAAAAGCAACACTCAGGGGGACTTCTGTAACTTTGCTTGCAGCAGCACCTTGGTGTGTTTTCTGTGTTCTCCAAGTGAAAATAAGCCTGTGCGGAGCCCGTGGTAGCTCCAGCTGCTTTGGAACACATTCTGCCACACTTGCTCTTTCTGCATGTCTCTAGCAGCCAGAAAGCGCTGTAAAGCGCTCTTTTGCCCGAGAAAAGCAACGCTCAGGGGAATTCTGTAACTTTGCTTGCAGCAGCACCTTGGTGTGTTTTCTGTGTTCTCCAAGTGAAAATAAGCCTGTGGGGAGCCCGTGGTAGCTCCAGCTGCTTTGGAACACATTCTGCCACACTTGCTGTTTCTGCATGTCTCTAGCAGCCAGAAAGCGCTGTAAAGCGCTCTTTTGCTCGAGAAAAGCAACACTCAGGGGACCTCTGTAACTTTGCTTGCAGCAGCACCTTGGTGTGTTTTCTGTGTTCTCCAAGTGAAAATAAGCCTGTCCGGAGCCCGTGGTAGCTCCAGCTGCTTTGGAACACATTCTGCCACACTTGCTCTTTCTGCATGTCTCTAGCAGCCAGAAAGCGCTGTAAAGCGCTCTTTTGCTCGAGAAAAGCAACACTCAGGGGACCTCTGTAACTTTGCTTGCAGCAGCACCTTGGTGTGTTTTCTGTGTTCTCCAAGTGAAAATAAGCCTGTCCGGAGCCCGTGGTAGCTCCAGCTGCTTTGGAACACATTCTGCCACACTTGCTCTTTCTGCATGTCTCTAGCAGCCAGAAAGCACTGTAAAGCGCTCTTTTCTCGAGAAAAGCAACACTCTGGGAAACCTCTGTAACTTTGCTTGCAGCAGCACCTTGGTGTGTTTTCTGTGTTCTCCAAGTGAAAATAAGCCTGTCCGGAGCCCGTGGTAGCTCCAGCTGCTTTGGAACACATTCTGCCACACTTGCTCTTTCTGCATGTCTCTAGCAGCCAGAAAGCGCTGTAAAGCGCTCTTTTCTCGAGAAAAGCAACACTCTGGGAAACCTCTGTAACTTTGCTTGCAGCAGCACCTTGGTGTGTTTTCTGTGTTCTCCAAGTGAAAATAAGCCTGTGCGGAGCCCGTGGTAGCTCCAGCTGCTTTGGAACACATTCTGCCACACTTGCTCTTTCTGCATGTCTCTAGCAGCCAGAAAGCGCTGTAAAGCGCTCTTTTCTTGAGAAAAGCAACACTCAGGGGGACTTCTGTAACTTTGCTTGCAGCAGCACCTTGGTGTGTTTTCTCTGTGTTCTCCAGGTGAAAATAAGCCTGTGCGGAGCCCGTGGTAGCTCCAGCTGCTTTGGAACACATTCTGCCACACTTGCTCTTTCTGCATGTCTCTAGCAGCCAGAAAGCGCTGTAAAGCGCTCTTTTCTCGAGAAAAGCAACACTCTGGGAAACCTCTGTAACTTTGCTTGCAGCAGCACCTTGGTGTGTTTTCTGTGTTCTCCAAGTGAAAATAAGCCTGTCCGGAGCCCGTGGTAGCTCCAGCTGCTTTGGAACACATTCTGCCACACTTGCTGTTTCTGCATGTCTCTAGCAGCCGGAAAGCGCTGTAAAGCGCTCTTTTACCCGAGAAAAGCAACACTCAGGGGAATTCTGTAACTTTCCTTGCAGCAGCACCTTGGTGTGTTTTCTGTGTTCTCCAAGTGAAAATAAGCCTGTGCGGAGCCCGTGGTAGCTCCAGCTGCTTTGGAACACATTCTGCCACACTTGCTGTTTCTGCATGTCTCTAGCAGCCAGAAAGCGCTGTAAAGCGCTCTTTTGCTCGAGAAAAGCAACACTCAGGGGGACCTCTGTAACTTTGCTTGCAGCAGCACCTTGGTGTGTTTTCTGTGTTCTCCAAGTGAAAATAAGCCTGTCCGGAGCCCGTGGTAGCCCCAGCTGCTTTGGAACACATTCTGCCACACTTGCTCTTTCTGCATGTCTCTAGCAGCCAGAAAGCGCTGTAAAGCGCTCTTTTCTCGAGAAAAGCAACACTCAGGGGGACTTCTGTAACTTTGCTTGCAGCAGCACCTTGGTGTGTTTTCTGTGTTCTCCAAGTGAAAAGAAGCCTGTCCGGAGCCCGTGGTAGCTCCAGCTGCTTTGGAACACATTCTGCCACACTTGCTCTTTCTGCATGTCTCTAGCAGCCAGAAAGCGCTGTAAAGCGCTCTTTTCTCGAGAAAAGCAACACTCAGGGGGACTTCTGTAACTTTGCTTGCAGCAGCACCTTGGTGTGTTTTCTGTGTTCTCCAAGTGAAAATAAGCCTGTGCGGAGCCCGTGGTAGCTCCAGCTGCTTTGGAACACATTCTGCCACACTTGCTCTTTCTGCATGTCTCTAGCAGCCAGAAAGCGCTGTAAAGCGCTCTTTTGCCCGAGAAAAGCAACGCTCAGGGGAATTCTGTAACTTTGCTTGCAGCAGCACCTTGGTGTGTTTTCTGTGTTCTCCAAGTGAAAATAAGCCTGTGGGGAGCCCGTGGTAGCTCCAGCTGCTTTGGAACACATTCTGCCACACTTGCTCTTTCTGCATGTCTCTAGCAGCCAGAAAGCACTGTAAAGCGCTCTTTTCTCGAGAAAAGCAACACTCTGGGAAACCTCTGTAACTTTGCTTGCAGCAGCACCTTGGTGTGTTTTCTGTGTTCTCCAAGTGAAAATAAGCCTGTCCGGAGCCCGTGGTAGCTCCAGCTGCTTTGGAACACATTCTGCCACACTTGCTCTTTCTGCATGTCTCTAGCAGCCAGAAAGCGCTGTAAAGCGCTCTTTTCTCGAGAAAAGCAACACTCTGGGAAACCTCTGTAACTTTGCTTGCAGCAGCACCTTGGTGTGTTTTCTGTGTTCTCCAAGTGAAAATAAGCCTGTGCGGAGCCCGTGGTAGCTCCAGCTGCTTTGGAACACATTCTGCCACACTTGCTCTTTCTGCATGTCTCTAGCAGCCAGAAAGCGCTGTAAAGCGCTCTTTTCTTGAGAAAAGCAACACTCAGGGGGACTTCTGTAACTTTGCTTGCAGCAGCACCTTGGTGTGTTTTCTGTGTTCTCCAAGTGAAAATAAGCCTGTGCGGAGCCCGTGGTAGCTCCAGCTGCTTTGGAACACATTCTGCCACACTTGCTCTTTCTGCATGTCTCTAGCAGCCAGAAAGCGCTGTAAAGCGCTCTTTTCTCGAGAAAAGCAACACTCAGGGGGACTTCTGTAACTTTGCTTGCAGCAGCACCTTGGTGTGTTTTCTGTGTTCTCCAAGTGAAAATAAGCCTGTCCGGAGCCCGTGGTAGCCCCAGCTGCTTTGGAACACATTCTGCCACACTTGCTCTTTCTGCATGTCTCTAGCAGCCAGAAAGCGCTGTAAAGCGCTCTTTTCTCGAGAAAAGCAACACTCTGGGAAACCTCTGTAACTTTGCTTGCAGCAGCACCTTGGTGTGTTTTCTGTGTTCTCCAAGTGAAAATAAGCCTGTCCGGAGCCCGTGGTAGCTCCAGCTGCTTTGGAACACATTCTGCCACACTTGCTCTTTCTGCATGTCTCTAGCAGCCAGAAAGCGCTGTAAAGCGCTCTTTTCTCGAGAAAAGCAACACTCAGGGGGACTTCTGTAACTTTGCTTGCAGCAGCACCTTGGTGTGTTTTCTGTGTTCTCCAAGTGAAAATAAGCCTGTGCGGAGCCCGTGGTAGCTCCAGCTGCTTTGGAACACATTCTGCCACACTTGCTCTTTCTGCATGTCTCTAGCAGCCAGAAAGCGCTGTAAAAGCGCTCTTTTGCCCGAGAAAAGCAACACTCAGGGGTACCTCTGTAACTTTGCTTGCAGCAGCACCTTGGTGTGTTTTCTGTGTTCTCCAAGTGAAAATAAGCCTGTCCGGAGCCCGTGGTAGCTCCAGCTGCTTTGGAACACATTCTGCCACACTTGCTCTTTCTGCATGTCTCTAGCAGCCAGAAAGCGCTGTAAAGCGCTCTTTTGCTCGAGAAAAGCAACACTCAGGGGGACCTCTGTAACTTTGCTTGCAGCAGCACCTTGGTGTGTTTTCTGTGTTCTCCAAGTGAAAATAAGCCTGTCCGGAGCCCGTGGTAGCTCCAGCTGCTTTGGAACACATTCTGCCACACTTGCTCTTTCTGCATGTCTCTAGCAGCCAGAAAGCGCTGTAAAGCGCTCTTTTGCTCGAGAAAAGCAACACTCAGGGGGACCTCTGTAACTTTGCTTGCAGCAGCACCTTGGTGTGTTTTCTGTGTTCTCCAAGTGAAAATAAGCCTGTGGGGAGCCCGTGGTAGCTCCAGCTGCTTTGGAACACATTCTGCCACACTTGCTCTTTCTGCATGTCTCTAGCAGCCAGAAAGCGCTGTAAAGCGCTCTTTTCTCGAGAAAAGCAACACTCTGGGAAACCTCTGTAACTTTGCTTGCAGCAGCACCTTGGTGTGTTTTCTGTGTTCTCCAAGTGAAAAGAAGCCTGTCCGGAGCCCGTGGTAGCTCCAGCTGCTTTGGAACACATTCTGCCACACTTGCTCTTTCTGCATGTCTCTAGCAGCCAGAAAGCGCTGTAAAGCGCTCTTTTCTCGAGAAAAGCAACACTCAGGGGGACTTCTGTAACTTTGCTTGCAGCAGCACCTTGGTGTGTTTTCTGTGTTCTCCAAGTGAAAATAAGCCTGTGGGGAGCCCGTGGTAGCTCCAGCTGCTTTGGAACACATTCTGCCACACTTGCTCTTTCTGCATGTCTCTAGCAGCCAGAAAGCGCTGTAAAGCGCTCTTTTGCCCGAGAAAAGCAACACTCAGGGGAATTCTGTAACTTTGCTTGCAGCAGCACCTTGGTGTGTTTTCTGTGTTCTCCAAGTGAAAATAAGCCTGTCCGGAGCCCGTGGTAGCTCCAGCTGCTTTGGAACACATTCTGCCACACTTGCTGTTTCTGCATGTCTCTAGCAGCCAGAAAGCGCTGTAAAGCGCTCTTTTCTCGAGAAAAGCAACACTCAGGGAAACCTCTGTAACTTTGCTTGCAGCAGCACCTTGGTGTGTTTTCTGTGTTCTCCAAGTGAAAAGAAGCCTGTCCGGAGCCCGTGGTAGCTCCAGCTGCTTTGGAACACATTCTGCCACACTTGCTCTTTCTGCATGTCTCTAGCAGCCAGAAAGCGCTGTAAAGCGCTCTTTTCTCGAGAAAAGCAACACTCAGGGGGACTTCTGTAACTTTGCTTGCAGCAGCACCTTGGTGTGTTTTCTGTGTTCTCCAAGTGAAAATAAGCCTGTGGGGAGCCCGTGGTAGCTCCAGCTGCTTTGGAACACATTCTGCCACACTTGCTCTTTCTGCATGTCTCTAGCAGCCAGAAAGCGCTGTAAAAGCGCTCTTTTGCCCGAGAAAAGCAACACTCAGGGGTACCTCTGTAACTTTGCTTGCAGCAGCACCTTGGTGTGTTTTCTGTGTTCTCCAAGTGAAAATAAGCCTGTCCGGAGCCCGTGGTAGCTCCAGCTGCTTTGGAACACATTCTGCCACACTTGCTCTTTCTGCATGTCTCTAGCAGCCAGAAAGCGCTGTAAAGCGCTCTTTTCTCGAGAAAAGCAACACTCAGGGGGACTTCTGTAACTTTGCTTGCAGCAGCACCTTGGTGTGTTTTCTGTGTTCTCCAAGTGAAAATAAGCCTGTCCGGAGCCCGTGGTAGCTCCAGCTGCTTTGGAACACATTCTGCCACACTTGCTGTTTCTGCATGTCTCTAGCAGCCGGAAAGCGCTGTAAAGCGCTCTTTTACCCGAGAAAAGCAACACTCAGGGGAATTCTGTAACTTTCCTTGCAGCAGCACCTTGGTGTGTTTTCTGTGTTCTCCAAGTGAAAATAAGCCTGTGGGGAGCCCGTGGTAGCTCCAGCTGCTTTGGAACACATTCTGCCACACTTGCTGTTTCTGCATGTCTCTAGCAGCCAGAAAGCGCTGTAAAGCGCTCTTTTGCTCGAGAAAAGCAACACTCAGGGGGACCTCTGTAACTTTGCTTGCAGCAGCACCTTGGTGTGTTTTCTGTGTTCTCCAAGTGAAAATAAGCCTGTCCGGAGCCCGTGGTAGCCCCAGCTGCTTTGGAACACATTCTGCCACACTTGCTCTTTCTGCATGTCTCTAGCAGCCAGAAAGCGCTGTAAAGCGCTCTTTTCTCGAGAAAAGCAACACTCAGGGGGACTTCTGTAACTTTGCTTGCAGCAGCACCTTGGTGTGTTTTCTGTGTTCTCCAAGTGAAAATAAGCCTGTGGGGAGCCCGTGGTAGCTCCAGCTGCTTTGGAACACATTCTGCCACACTTGCTCTTTCTGCATGTCTCTAGCAGCCAGAAAGCGCTGTAAAGCGCTCTTTTCTCGAGAAAAGCAACACTCAGGGGGACTTCTGTAACTTTGCTTGCAGCAGCACCTTGGTGTGTTTTCTGTGTTCTCCAAGTGAAAATAAGCCTGTGCGGAGCCCGTGGTAGCTCCAGCTGCTTTGGAACACATTCTGCCACACTTGCTCTTTCTGCATGTCTCTAGCAGCCAGAAAGCGCTGTAAAGCGCTCTTTTGCCCGAGAAAAGCAACGCTCAGGGGAATTCTGTAACTTTGCTTGCAGCAGCACCTTGGTGTGTTTTCTGTGTTCTCCAAGTGAAAATAAGCCTGTGGGGAGCCCGTGGTAGCTCCAGCTGCTTTGGAACACATTCTGCCACACTTGCTGTTTCTGCATGTCTCTAGCAGCCAGAAAGCGCTGTAAAGCGCTCTTTTCTCGAGAAAAGCAACACTCAGGGGGACCTCTGTAACTTTGCTTGCAGCAGCACCTTGGTGTGTTTTCTGTGTTCTCCAAGTGAAAATAAGCCTGTCCGGAGCCCGTGGTAGCTCCAGCTGCTTTGGAACACATTCTGCCACACTTGCTCTTTCTGCATGTCTCTAGCAGCCAGAAAGCGCTGTAAAGCGCTCTTTTGCTCGAGAAAAGCAACACTCAGGGGGACCTCTGTAACTTTGCTTGCAGCAGCACCTTGGTGTGTTTTCTGTGTTCTCCAAGTGAAAATAAGCCTGTGGGGAGCCCGTGGTAGCTCCAGCTGCTTTGGAACACATTCTGCCACACTTGCTCTTTCTGCATGTCTCTAGCAGCCAGAAAGCACTGTAAAGCGCTCTTTTCTCGAGAAAAGCAACACTCTGGGAAACCTCTGTAACTTTGCTTGCAGCAGCACCTTGGTGTGTTTTCTGTGTTCTCCAAGTGAAAATAAGCCTGTCCGGAGCCCGTGGTAGCTCCAGCTGCTTTGGAACACATTCTGCCACACTTGCTCTTTCTGCATGTCTCTAGCAGCCAGAAAGCGCTGTAAAGCGCTCTTTTTCTCGAGAAAAGCAACACTCTGGGAAACCTCTGTAACTTTGCTTGCAGCAGCACCTTGGTGTGTTTTCTGTGTTCTCCAAGTGAAAATAAGCCTGTGCGGAGCCCGTGGTAGCTCCAGCTGCTTTGGAACACATTCTGCCACACTTGCTCTTTCTGCATGTCTCTAGCAGCCAGAAAGCGCTGTAAAGCGCTCTTTTCTTGAGAAAAGCAACACTCAGGGGGACTTCTGTAACTTTGCTTGCAGCAGCACCTTGGTGTGTTTTCTGTGTTCTCCAAGTGAAAATAAGCCTGTCCGGAGCCCGTGGTAGCTCCAGCTGCTTTGGAACACATTCTGCCACACTTGCTCTTTCTGCATGTCTCTAGCAGCCAGAAAGCGCTGTAAAGCGCTCTTTTCTCGAGAAAAGCAACACTCAGGGGGACTTCTGTAACTTTGCTTGCAGCAGCACCTTGGTGTGTTTTCTGTGTTCTCCAAGTGAAAATAAGCCTGTCCGGAGCCCGTGGTAGCCCCAGCTGCTTTGGAACACATTCTGCCACACTTGCTCTTTCTGCATGTCTCTAGCAGCCAGAAAGCGCTGTAAAGCGCTCTTTTCTCGAGAAAAGCAACACTCTGGGAAACCTCTGTAACTTTGCTTGCAGCAGCACCTTGGTGTGTTTTCTGTGTTCTCCAAGTGAAAATAAGCCTGTCCGGAGCCCGTGGTAGCTCCTGCTGCTTTGGAACACATTCTGCCACACTTGCTCTTTCTGCATGTCTCTAGCAGCCAGAAAGCGCTGTAAAGCGCTCTTTTCTCGAGAAAAGCAACACTCAGGGGGACTTCTGTAACTTTGCTTGCAGCAGCACCTTGGTGTGTTTTCTGTGTTCTCCAAGTGAAAATAAGCCTGTGGGGAGCCCGTGGTAGCTCCAGCTGCTTTGGAACACATTCTGCCACACTTGCTCTTTCTGCATGTCTCTAGCAGCCAGAAAGCGCTGTAAAAGCGCTCTTTTGCCCGAGAAAAGCAACACTCAGGGGTACCTCTGTAACTTTGCTTGCAGCAGCACCTTGGTGTGTTTTCTGTGTTCTCCAAGTGAAAATAAGCCTGTCCGGAGCCCGTGGTAGCTCCAGCTGCTTTGGAACACATTCTGCCACACTTGCTCTTTCTGCATGTCTCTAGCAGCCAGAAAGCGCTGTAAAGCGCTCTTTTGCTCGAGAAAAGCAACACTCAGGGGGACCTCTGTAACTTTGCTTGCAGCAGCACCTTGGTGTGTTTTCTGTGTTCTCCAAGTGAAAATAAGCCTGTGGGGAGCCCGTGGTAGCTCCAGCTGCTTTGGAACACATTCTGCCACACTTGCTCTTTCTGCATGTCTCTAGCAGCCAGAAAGCGCTGTAAAGCGCTCTTTTGCTCGAGAAAAGCAACACTCAGGGGGACCTCTGTAACTTTGCTTGCAGCAGCACCTTGGTGTGTTTTCTGTGTTCTCCAAGTGAAAATAAGCCTGTGCGGAGCCCGTGGTAGCTCCAGCTGCTTTGGAACACATTCTGCCACACTTGCTCTTTCTGCATGTCTCTAGCAGCCAGAAAGCGCTGTAAAGCGCTCTTTTCTCGAGAAAAGCAACACTCTGGGAAACCTCTGTAACTTTGCTTGCAGCAGCACCTTGGTGTGTTTTCTGTGTTCTCCAAGTGAAAATAAGCCTGTCCGGAGCCCGTGGTAGCTCCAGCTGCTTTGGAACACATTCTGCCACACTTGCTCTTTCTGCATGTCTCTAGCAGCCAGAAAGCGCTGTAAAGCGCTCTTTTCTCGAGAAAAGCAACACTCAGGGGGACTTCTGTAACTTTGCTTGCAGCAGCACCTTGGTGTGTTTTCTGTGTTCTCCAAGTGAAAATAAGCCTGTGGGGAGCCCGTGGTAGCTCCAGCTGCTTTGGAACACATTCTGCCACACTTGCTCTTTCTGCATGTCTCTAGCAGCCAGAAAGCGCTGTAAAGCGCTCTTTTGCCCGAGAAAAGCAACACTCAGGGGAATTCTGTAACTTTGCTTGCAGCAGCACCTTGGTGTGTTTTCTGTGTTCTCCAAGTGAAAATAAGCCTGTCCGGAGCCCGTGGTAGCTCCAGCTGCTTTGGAACACATTCTGCCACACTTGCTGTTTCTGCATGTCTCTAGCAGCCAGAAAGCGCTGTAAAGCGCTCTTTTCTCGAGAAAAGCAACACTCTGGGAAACCTCTGTAACTTTGCTTGCAGCAGCACCTTGGTGTGTTTTCTGTGTTCTCCAAGTGAAAAGAAGCCTGTGGGGAGCCCGTGGTAGCTCCAGCTGCTTTGGAACACATTCTGCCACACTTGCTCTTTCTGCATGTCTCTAGCAGCCAGAAAGCGCTGTAAAGCGCTCTTTTCTCGAGAAAAGCAACACTCAGGGGGACTTCTGTAACTTTGCTTGCAGCAGCACCTTGGTGTGTTTTCTGTGTTCTCCAAGTGAAAATAAGCCTGTGGGGAGCCCGTGGTAGCTCCAGCTGCTTTGGAACACATTCTGCCACACTTGCTCTTTCTGCATGTCTCTAGCAGCCAGAAAGCGCTGTAAAAGCGCTCTTTTGCCCGAGAAAAGCAACACTCAGGGGTACCTCTGTAACTTTGCTTGCAGCAGCACCTTGGTGTGTTTTCTGTGTTCTCCAAGTGAAAATAAGCCTGTCCGGAGCCCGTGGTAGCTCCAGCTGCTTTGGAACACATTCTGCCACACTTGCTCTTTCTGCATGTCTCTAGCAGCCAGAAAGCGCTGTAAAGCGCTCTTTTGCTCGAGAAAAGCAACACTCAGGGGGACCTCTGTAACTTTGCTTGCAGCAGCACCTTGGTGTGTTTTCTGTGTTCTCCAAGTGAAAATAAGCCTGTGCGGAGCCCGTGGTAGCTCCAGCTGCTTTGGAACACATTCTGCCACACTTGCTGTTTCTGCATGTCTCTAGCAGCCAGAAAGCGCTGTAAAGCGCTCTTTTGCTCGAGAAAAGCAACACTCAGGGGGACCTCTGTAACTTTGCTTGCAGCAGCACCTTGGTGTGTTTTCTGTGTTCTCCAAGTGAAAATAAGCCTGTCCGGAGCCCGTGGTAGCTCCAGCTGCTTTGGAACACATTCTGCCACACTTGCTCTTTCTGCATGTCTCTAGCAGCCAGAAAGCGCTGTAAAGCGCTCTTTTTTCGAGAAAAGCAACACTCAGGGGGACTTCTGTAACTTTGCTTGCAGCAGCACCTTGGTGTGTTTTCTGTGTTCTCCAAGTGAAAATAAGCCTGTCCGGAGCCCGTGGTAGCTCCAGCTGCTTTGGAACACATTCTGCCACACTTGCTCTTTCTGCATGTCTCTAGCAGCCAGAAAGCGCTGTAAAGCGCTCTTTTCTCGAGAAAAGCAACACTCTGGGAAACCTCTGTAACTTTGCTTGCAGCAGCACCTTGGTGTGTTTTCTGTGTTCTCCAAGTGAAAATAAGCCTGTCCGGAGCCCGTGGTAGCTCCAGCTGCTTTGGAACACATTCTGCCACACTTGCTCTTTCTGCATGTCTCTAGCAGCCAGAAAGCGCTGTAAAGCGCTCTTTTCTCGAGAAAAGCAACACTCTGGGAAACCTCTGTAACTTTGCTTGCAGCAGCACCTTGGTGTGTTTTCTGTGTTCTCCAAGTGAAAATAAGCCTGTCCGGAGCCCGTGGTAGCTCCAGCTGCTTTGGAACACATTCTGCCACACTTGCTCTTTCTGCATGTCTCTAGCAGCCAGAAAGCGCTGTAAAGCGCTCTTTTGCCCGAGAAAAGCAACACTCAGGGGAATTCTGTAACTTTGCTTGCAGCAGCACCTTGGTGTGTTTTCTGTGTTCTCCAAGTGAAAATAAGCCTGTCCGGAGCCCGTGGTAGCTCCAGCTGCTTTGGAACACATTCTGCCACACTTGCTGTTTCTGCATGTCTCTAGCAGCCAGAAAGCGCTGTAAAGCGCTCTTTTCTCGAGAAAAGCAACACTCTGGGAAACCTCTGTAACTTTGCTTGCAGCAGCACCTTGGTGTGTTTTCTGTGTTCTCCAAGTGAAAAGAAGCCTGTCCGGAGCCCGTGGTAGCTCCAGCTGCTTTGGAACACATTCTGCCACACTTGCTCTTTCTGCATGTCTCTAGCAGCCAGAAAGCGCTGTAAAGCGCTCTTTTCTCGAGAAAAGCAACACTCAGGGGGACTTCTGTAACTTTGCTTGCAGCAGCACCTTGGTGTGTTTTCTGTGTTCTCCAAGTGAAAATAAGCCTGTGGGGAGCCCGTGGTAGCTCCAGCTGCTTTGGAACACATTCTGCCACACTTGCTCTTTCTGCATGTCTCTAGCAGCCAGAAAGCGCTGTAAAAGCGCTCTTTTGCCCGAGAAAAGCAACACTCAGGGGTACCTCTGTAACTTTGCTTGCAGCAGCACCTTGGTGTGTTTTCTGTGTTCTCCAAGTGAAAATAAGCCTGTCCGGAGCCCGTGGTAGCTCCAGCTGCTTTGGAACACATTCTGCCACACTTGCTCTTTCTGCATGTCTCTAGCAGCCAGAAAGCGCTGTAAAGCGCTCTTTTGCTCGAGAAAAGCAACACTCAGGGGGACCTCTGTAACTTTGCTTGCAGCAGCACCTTGGTGTGTTTTCTGTGTTCTCCAAGTGAAAATAAGCCTGTCCGGAGCCCGTGGTAGCTCCAGCTGCTTTGGAACACATTCTGCCACACTTGCTCTTTCTGCATGTCTCTAGCAGCCAGAAAGCGCTGTAAAGCGCTCTTTTTTCGAGAAAAGCAACACTCAGGGGGACTTCTGTAACTTTGCTTGCAGCAGCACCTTGGTGTGTTTTCTGTGTTCTCCAAGTGAAAATAAGCCTGTCCGGAGCCCGTGGTAGCTCCAGCTGCTTTGGAACACATTCTGCCACACTTGCTCTTTCTGCATGTCTCTAGCAGCCAGAAAGCGCTGTAAAGCGCTCTTTTCTCGAGAAAAGCAACACTCTGGGAAACCTCTGTAACTTTGCTTGCAGCAGCACCTTGGTGTGTTTTCTGTGTTCTCCAAGTGAAAATAAGCCTGTCCGGAGCCCGTGGTAGCTCCAGCTGCTTTGGAACACATTCTGCCACACTTGCTCTTTCTGCATGTCTCTAGCAGCCAGAAAGCGCTGTAAAGCGCTCTTTTCTCGAGAAAAGCAACACTCTGGGAAACCTCTGTAACTTTGCTTGCAGCAGCACCTTGGTGTGTTTTCTGTGTTCTCCAAGTGAAAATAAGCCTGTGGGGAGCCCGTGGTAGCTCCAGCTGCTTTGGAACACATTCTGCCACACTTGCTCTTTCTGCATGTCTCTAGCAGCCAGAAAGCGCTGTAAAGCGCTCTTTTCTCGAGAAAAGCAACACTCTGGGAAACCTCTGTAACTTTGCTTGCAGCAGCACCTTGGTGTGTTTTCTGTGTTCTCCAAGTGAAAATAAGCCTGTCCGGAGCCCGTGGTAGCTCCAGCTGCTTTGGAACACATTCTGCCACACTTGCTCTTTCTGCATGTCTCTAGCAGCCAGAAAGCGCTGTAAAGCGCTCTTTTCTCGAGAAAAGCAACACTCTGGGAAACCTCTGTAACTTTGCTTGCAGCAGCACCTTGGTGTGTTTTCTGTGTTCTCCAAGTGAAAATAAGCCTGTGGGGAGCCCGTGGTAGCTCCAGCTGCTTTGGAACACATTCTGCCACACTTGCTCTTTCTGCATGTCTCTAGCAGCCAGAAAGCGCTGTAAAGCGCTCTTTTCTCGAGAAAAGCAACACTCAGGGGGACTTCTGTAACTTTGCTTGCAGCAGCACCTTGGTGTGTTTTCTGTGTTCTCCAAGTGAAAATAAGCCTGTCCGGAGCCCGTGGTAGCTCCAGCTGCTTTGGAACACATTCTGCCACACTTGCTCTTTCTGCATGTCTCTAGCAGCCAGAAAGCACTGTAAAGCGCTCTTTTCTCGAGAAAAGCAACACTCTGGGAAACCTCTGTAACTTTGCTTGCAGCAGCACCTTGGTGTGTTTTCTGTGTTCTCCAAGTGAAAATAAGCCTGTCCGGAGCCCGTGGTAGCTCCAGCTGCTTTGGAACACATTCTGCCACACTTGCTCTTTCTGCATGTCTCTAGCAGCCAGAAAGCACTGTAAAGCGCTCTTTTCTCGAGAAAAGCAACACTCTGGGAAACCTCTGTAACTTTGCTTGCAGCAGCACCTTGGTGTGTTTTCTGTGTTCTCCAAGTGAAAATAAGCCTGTCCGGAGCCCGTGGTAGCTCCAGCTGCTTTGGAACACATTCTGCCACACTTGCTCTTTCTGCATGTCTCTAGCAGCCAGAAAGCACTGTAAAGCGCTCTTTTCTCGAGAAAAGCAACACTCTGGGAAACCTCTGTAACTTTGCTTGCAGCAGCACCTTGGTGTGTTTTCTGTGTTCTCCAAGTGAAAATAAGCCTGTCCGGAGCCCGTGGTAGCTCCAGCTGCTTTGGAACACATTCTGCCACACTTGCTCTTTCTGCATGTCTCTAGCAGCCAGAAAGCGCTGTAAAGCGCTCTTTTCTCGAGAAAAGCAACACTCTGGGAAACCTCTGTAACTTTGCTTGCAGCAGCACCTTGGTGTGTTTTCTGTGTTCTCCAAGTGAAAATAAGCCTGTCCGGAGCCCGTGGTAGCTCCAGCTGCTTTGGAACACATTCTGCCACACTTGCTCTTTCTGCATGTCTCTAGCAGCCAGAAAGCGCTGTAAAGCGCTCTTTTCTCGAGAAAAGCAACACTCTGGGAAACCTCTGTAACTTTGCTTGCAGCAGCACCTTGGTGTGTTTTCTGTGTTCTCCAAGTGAAAATAAGCCTGTGGGGAGCCCGTGGTAGCTCCAGCTGCTTTGGAACACATTCTGCCACACTTGCTCTTTCTGCATGTCTCTAGCAGCCAGAAAGCGCTGTAAAGCGCTCTTTTCTCGAGAAAAGCAACACTCTGGGAAACCTCTGTAACTTTGCTTGCAGCAGCACCTTGGTGTGTTTTCTGTGTTCTCCAAGTGAAAATAAGCCTGTCCGGAGCCCGTGGTAGCTCCAGCTGCTTTGGAACACATTCTGCCACACTTGCTCTTTCTGCATGTCTCTAGCAGCCAGAAAGCACTGTAAAGCGCTCTTTTCTCGAGAAAAGCAACACTCTGGGAAACCTCTGTAACTTTGCTTGCAGCAGCACCTTGGTGTGTTTTCTGTGTTCTCCAAGTGAAAATAAGCCTGTGGGGAGCCCGTGGTAGCTCCAGCTGCTTTGGAACACATTCTGCCACACTTGCTCTTTCTGCATGTCTCTAGCAGCCAGAAAGCGCTGTAAAGCGCTCTTTTACCCGAGAAAAGCAACACTCAGGGGGACTTCTGTAACTTTGCTTGCAGCAGCATCTTGGTGTGTTTTCTGTGTTCTCCAAGTGAAAATAAGCCTGTGCGGAGCCCGTGGTAGCTCCAGCTGCTTTGGAACACATTCTGCCACACTTGCTCTTTCTGCATGTCTCTAGCAGCCAGAAAGCGCTGTAAAGCGCTCTTTTCTCGAGAAAAGCAACACTCTGGGAAACCTCTGTAACTTTGCTTGCAGCAGCACCTTGGTGTGTTTTCTGTGTTCTCCAAGTGAAAATAAGCCTGTCCGGAGCCCGTGGTAGCTCCAGCTGCTTTGGAACACATTCTGCCACACTTGCTCTTTCTGCATGTCTCTAGCAGCCAGAAAGCGCTGTAAAGCGCTCTTTTCTCGAGAAAAGCAACACTCTGGGAAACCTCTGTAACTTTGCTTGCAGCAGCACCTTGGTGTGTTTTCTGTGTTCTCCAAGTGAAAATAAGCCTGTCCGGAGCCCGTGGTAGCTCCAGCTGCTTTGGAACACATTCTGCCACACTTGCTCTTTCTGCATGTCTCTAGCAGCCAGAAAGCACTGTAAAGCGCTCTTTTCTCGAGAAAAGCAACACTCTGGGAAACCTCTGTAACTTTGCTTGCAGCAGCACCTTGGTGTGTTTTCTGTGTTCTCCAAGTGAAAATAAGCCTGTCCGGAGCCCGTGGTAGCTCCAGCTGCTTTGGAACACATTCTGCCACACTTGCTCTTTCTGCATGTCTCTAGCAGCCAGAAAGCGCTGTAAAGCGCTCTTTTCTCGAGAAAAGCAACACTCTGGGAAACCTCTGTAACTTTGCTTGCAGCAGCACCTTGGTGTGTTTTCTGTGTTCTCCAAGTGAAAATAAGCCTGTCCGGAGCCCGTGGTAGCTCCAGCTGCTTTGGAACACATTCTGCCACACTTGCTCTTTCTGCATGTCTCTAGCAGCCAGAAAGCGCTGTAAAGCGCTCTTTTCTCGAGAAAAGCAACACTCTGGGAAACCTCTGTAACTTTGCTTGCAGCAGCACCTTGGTGTGTTTTCTGTGTTCTCCAAGTGAAAATAAGCCTGTGGGGAGCCCGTGGTAGCTCCAGCTGCTTTGGAACACATTCTGCCACACTTGCTCTTTCTGCATGTCTCTAGCAGCCAGAAAGCGCTGTAAAGCGCTCTTTTCTCGAGAAAAGCAACACTCTGGGAAACCTCTGTAACTTTGCTTGCAGCAGCACCTTGGTGTGTTTTCTGTGTTCTCCAAGTGAAAATAAGCCTGTCCGGAGCCCGTGGTAGCTCCAGCTGCTTTGGAACACATTCTGCCACACTTGCTCTTTCTGCATGTCTCTAGCAGCCAGAAAGCGCTGTAAAGCGCTCTTTTCTCGAGAAAAGCAACACTCTGGGAAACCTCTGTAACTTTGCTTGCAGCAGCACCTTGGTGTGTTTTCTGTGTTCTCCAAGTGAAAATAAGCCTGTGGGGAGCCCGTGGTAGCTCCAGCTGCTTTGGAACACATTCTGCCACACTTGCTCTTTCTGCATGTCTCTAGCAGCCAGAAAGCGCTGTAAAGCGCTCTTTTCTCGAGAAAAGCAACACTCTGGGAAACCTCTGTAACTTTGCTTGCAGCAGCACCTTGGTGTGTTTTCTGTGTTCTCCAAGTGAAAATAAGCCTGTCCGGAGCCCGTGGTAGCTCCAGCTGCTTTGGAACACATTCTGCCACACTTGCTCTTTCTGCATGTCTCTAGCAGCCAGAAAGCGCTGTAAAGCGCTCTTTTCTCGAGAAAAGCAACACTCTGGGAAACCTCTGTAACTTTGCTTGCAGCAGCACCTTGGTGTGTTTTCTGTGTTCTCCAAGTGAAAATAAGCCTGTGGGGAGCCCGTGGTAGCTCCAGCTGCTTTGGAACACATTCTGCCACACTTGCTCTTTCTGCATGTCTCTAGCAGCCAGAAAGCGCTGTAAAGCGCTCTTTTCTCGAGAAAAGCAACACTCTGGGAAACCTCTGTAACTTTGCTTGCAGCAGCACCTTGGTGTGTTTTCTGTGTTCTCCAAGTGAAAATAAGCCTGTCCGGAGCCCGTGGTAGCTCCAGCTGCTTTGGAACACATTCTGCCACACTTGCTGTTTCTGCATGTCTCTAGCAGCCAGAAAGCGCTGTAAAGCGCTCTTTTGCTCGAGAAAAGCAACACTCTGGGAAACCTCTGTAACTTTGCTTGCAGCAGCACCTTGGTGTGTTTTCTGTGTTCTCCAAGTGAAAATAAGCCTGTCCGGAGCCCGTGGTAGCTCCAGCTGCTTTGGAACACATTCTGCCACACTTGCTCTTTCTGCATGTCTCTAGCAGCCAGAAAGCGCTGTAAAGCGCTCTTTTCTCGAGAAAAGCAACACTCAGGGGGACTTCTGTAACTTTGCTTGCAGCAGCACCTTGGTGTGTTTTCTGTGTTCTCCAAGTGAAAATAAGCCTGTGGGGAGCCCGTGGTAGCTCCAGCTGCTTTGGAACACATTCTGCCACACTTGCTCTTTCTGCATGTCTCTAGCAGCCAGAAAGCGCTGTAAAGCGCTCTTTTCTCGAGAAAAGCAACACTCTGGGAAACCTCTGTAACTTTGCTTGCAGCAGCACCTTGGTGTGTTTTCTGTGTTCTCCAAGTGAAAATAAGCCTGTCCGGAGCCCGTGGTAGCTCCAGCTGCTTTGGAACACATTCTGCCACACTTGCTCTTTCTGCATGTCTCTAGCAGCCAGAAAGCGCTGTAAAGCGCTCTTTTCTCGAGAAAAGCAACACTCTGGGAAACCTCTGTAACTTTGCTTGCAGCAGCACCTTGGTGTGTTTTCTGTGTTCTCCAAGTGAAAATAAGCCTGTGGGGAGCCCGTGGTAGCTCCAGCTGCTTTGGAACACATTCTGCCACACTTGCTCTTTCTGCATGTCTCTAGCAGCCAGAAAGCGCTGTAAAGCGCTCTTTTCTCGAGAAAAGCAACACTCTGGGAAACCTCTGTAACTTTGCTTGCAGCAGCACCTTGGTGTGTTTTCTGTGTTCTCCAAGTGAAAATAAGCCTGTGGGGAGCCCGTGGTAGCTCCAGCTGCTTTGGAACACATTCTGCCACACTTGCTCTTTCTGCATGTCTCTAGCAGCCAGAAAGCGCTGTAAAGCGCTCTTTTCTCGAGAAAAGCAACACTCTGGGAAACCTCTGTAACTTTGCTTGCAGCAGCACCTTGGTGTGTTTTCTGTGTTCTCCAAGTGAAAAGAAGCCTGTCCGGAGCCCGTGGTAGCTCCAGCTGCTTTGGAACACATTCTGCCACACTTGCTCTTTCTGCATGTCTCTAGCAGCCAGAAAGCGCTGTAAAGCGCTCTTTTCTCGAGAAAAGCAACACTCTGGGAAACCTCTGTAACTTTGCTTGCAGCAGCACCTTGGTGTGTTTTCTGTGTTCTCCAAGTGAAAATAAGCCTGTCCGGAGCCCGTGGTAGCTCCAGCTGCTTTGGAACACATTCTGCCACACTTGCTCTTTCTGCATGTCTCTAGCAGCCAGAAAGCACTGTAAAGCGCTCTTTTCTCGAGAAAAGCAACACTCTGGGAAACCTCTGTAACTTTGCTTGCAGCAGCACCTTGGTGTGTTTTCTGTGTTCTCCAAGTGAAAATAAGCCTGTCCGGAGCCCGTGGTAGCTCCAGCTGCTTTGGAACACATTCTGCCACACTTGCTCTTTCTGCATGTCTCTAGCAGCCAGAAAGCACTGTAAAGCGCTCTTTTCTCGAGAAAAGCAACACTCTGGGAAACCTCTGTAACTTTGCTTGCAGCAGCACCTTGGTGTGTTTTCTGTGTTCTCCAAGTGAAAATAAGCCTGTCCGGAGCCCGTGGTAGCTCCAGCTGCTTTGGAACACATTCTGCCACACTTGCTCTTTCTGCATGTCTCTAGCAGCCAGAAAGCACTGTAAAGCGCTCTTTTCTCGAGAAAAGCAACACTCTGGGAAACCTCTGTAACTTTGCTTGCAGCAGCACCTTGGTGTGTTTTCTGTGTTCTCCAAGTGAAAATAAGCCTGTGCGGAGCCCGTGGTAGCTCCAGCTGCTTTGGAACACATTCTGCCACACTTGCTCTTTCTGCATGTCTCTAGCAGCCAGAAAGCGCTGTAAAGCGCTCTTTTCTCGAGAAAAGCAACACTCTGGGAAACCTCTGTAACTTTGCTTGCAGCAGCACCTTGGTGTGTTTTCTGTGTTCTCCAAGTGAAAATAAGCCTGTCCGGAGCCCGTGGTAGCTCCAGCTGCTTTGGAACACATTCTGCCACACTTGCTCTTTCTGCATGTCTCTAGCAGCCAGAAAGCGCTGTAAAGCGCTCTTTTCTCGAGAAAAGCAACACTCTGGGAAACCTCTGTAACTTTGCTTGCAGCAGCACCTTGGTGTGTTTTCTGTGTTCTCCAAGTGAAAATAAGCCTGTGGGGAGCCCGTGGTAGCTCCAGCTGCTTTGGAACACATTCTGCCACACTTGCTCTTTCTGCATGTCTCTAGCAGCCAGAAAGCGCTGTAAAGCGCTCTTTTCTCGAGAAAAGCAACACTCTGGGAAACCTCTGTAACTTTGCTTGCAGCAGCACCTTGGTGTGTTTTCTGTGTTCTCCAAGTGAAAATAAGCCTGTCCGGAGCCCGTGGTAGCTCCAGCTGCTTTGGAACACATTCTGCCACACTTGCTCTTTCTGCATGTCTCTAGCAGCCAGAAAGCGCTGTAAAGCGCTCTTTTCTCGAGAAAAGCAACACTCTGGGAAACCTCTGTAACTTTGCTTGCAGCAGCACCTTGGTGTGTTTTCTGTGTTCTCCAAGTGAAAATAAGCCTGTCCGGAGCCCGTGGTAGCTCCTGCTGCTTTGGAACACATTCTGCCACACTTGCTCTTTCTGCATGTCTCTAGCAGCCAGAAAGCGCTGTAAAGCGCTCTTTTCTCGAGAAAAGCAACACTCAGGGGGACTTCTGTAACTTTGCTTGCAGCAGCACCTTGGTGTGTTTTCTGTGTTCTCCAAGTGAAAATAAGCCTGTCCGGAGCCCGTGGTAGCTCCAGCTGCTTTGGAACACATTCTGCCACACTTGCTCTTTCTGCATGTCTCTAGCAGCCAGAAAGCGCTGTAAAAGCGCTCTTTTGCCCGAGAAAAGCAACACTCAGGGGTACCTCTGTAACTTTGCTTGCAGCAGCACCTTGGTGTGTTTTCTGTGTTCTCCAAGTGAAAATAAGCCTGTCCGGAGCCCGTGGTAGCTCCAGCTGCTTTGGAACACATTCTGCCACACTTGCTCTTTCTGCATGTCTCTAGCAGCCAGAAAGCGCTGTAAAGCGCTCTTTTGCTCGAGAAAAGCAACACTCAGGGGGACCTCTGTAACTTTGCTTGCAGCAGCACCTTGGTGTGTTTTCTGTGTTCTCCAAGTGAAAATAAGCCTGTCCGGAGCCCGTGGTAGCTCCAGCTGCTTTGGAACACATTCTGCCACACTTGCTCTTTCTGCATGTCTCTAGCAGCCAGAAAGCGCTGTAAAGCGCTCTTTTGCTCGAGAAAAGCAACACTCAGGGGGACCTCTGTAACTTTGCTTGCAGCAGCACCTTGGTGTGTTTTCTGTGTTCTCCAAGTGAAAATAAGCCTGTCCGGAGCCCGTGGTAGCTCCAGCTGCTTTGGAACACATTCTGCCACACTTGCTCTTTCTGCATGTCTCTAGCAGCCAGAAAGCGCTGTAAAGCGCTCTTTTCTCGAGAAAAGCAACACTCTGGGAAACCTCTGTAACTTTGCTTGCAGCAGCACCTTGGTGTGTTTTCTGTGTTCTCCAAGTGAAAATAAGCCTGTCCGGAGCCCGTGGTAGCTCCAGCTGCTTTGGAACACATTCTGCCACACTTGCTCTTTCTGCATGTCTCT
>NW_028154416.1:0-41589 GCF_965231275.1 Zosterops lateralis
AGTACGGCCGCGGACAGCAGGTCTACCCCGGAAGCGAGGCCGGCCGCGGAGAGCAGGTCTACCCACAGCTTCCCTAGGCAGGAACTAAGTCCGGCCGCGGACAGCAGGTCTACCCACAGCCTCCGTAGGCAGGAACCGAGTCCGGCCGCGGACAGCAGGTCTACCCACAGCCTCCCTAGGCAGGAACCAAGTCCGGCCGCGGAGACCAGGTCTACCTCGGGAGCCAGCGGCCGGGAACTGAGTCCGGCCGCGGACAGCAGGTCTACCCACAGCCTCCCTAGGCAGGAACCAAGTCCGGCCGCGGAGAGCAGGTCTACCCACAGCCTCCCTAGGCAGGAACCAAGTCCGGCCGCGGAGAGCAGGTCTACCCACCGCTTCCCTAGGCAGGAACCGAGTCCGGCCGCGGACAGCAGGTCTACCCCGGAAGCGAGGCCGGCCGCGGAGAGCAGGTCTACCCACAGCTTCCCTAGGCAGGAACCAAGTCCGGCCGCGGAGACCAGGTCTACCTCGGGAGCCAGCGGCCGGGAACTGAGTCCGGCCGCGGAGAGCAGGTCTACCCACAGCCTCCCTAGGCAGGAACTAAGTCCGGCCGCGGAGACCAGGTCTACCCCGGAAGCGAGGCCGGCCGCGGAGAGCAGGTCTACCCACAGCCTCCCTAGGCAGGAACTAAGTCCGGCCGCGGAGACCAGGTCTACCCTCCGCTTCCCTAGGCAGGAACCAAGTCCGGCCGCGGAGAGCAGATCTACCCACAGCCTCCCTAGGCAGGAACTAAGTCCGGCCGCGGAGACCAGGTCTACCCTCCGCTTCCCTAGGCAGGAACCAAGTCCGGCCGCGGAGAGCAGGTCTACCCACAGCCTCCCTAGGAAGGAACTAAGTCCGGCCGCGGAGAGCAGGTCTACCCACCGCTTCCCTTAGGCAGGAACTAAGTCCGGCCGCGGAGACCAGGTCTACCCCGGAAGCGAGGCCGGCCGCGGAGAGCAGGTCTACCCACAGCTTCCCTAGGCAGGAACCAAGTCCTGCCGCGGAGACCAGGTCTACCTCGGGAGCCAGCGGCCGGGAACTGAGTCCGGCCGCGGAGAGCAGGTCTACCCACAGCCTCCCTAGGCAGGAACTAAGTCCGGCCGCGGACAGCAGGTCTACCCACAGCCTCCCTAGGCAGGAACTAAGTCCGGCCGCGGAGACCAGGTCTACCCTCCGCTTCTCTAGGCAGGAACCAAGTCCGGCCGCGGAGACCAGGTCTACCCACAGCCTCCCTAGGAAGGAACTAAGTCCGGCCGCGGAGAGCAGGTCTACCCACCGCTTCCCTTAGGCAGGAACTAAGTCCGGCCGCGGAGAGCAGGTCTACCCACAGCTTCCCTAGGCAGGAACCAAGTCCGGCCGCGGAGAGCAGGTCTACCCACAGCTTCCCTAGGCAGGAACCAAGTCCGGCCGCGGAGAGCAGGTCTACCCACAGCTTCCCTAGGCAGGAACCAAGTCCGGCCGCGGAGAGCAGGTCTACCCACAGCTTCCCTAGGCAGGAACCAAGTCCGGCCGCGGAGAGCAGGTCTACCCACAGCTTCCCTAGGCAGGAACCAAGTCCGGCCGCGGAGAGCAGGTCTACCCACCGCTTCCCTAGGCAGGAACCGAGTCCGGCCGCGGAGACCAGGTCTACCCCGGAAGCGAGGCCGGCCGCGGACAGCAGGTCTACCCACCGCTTCTCTAGGCAGGAACTAAGTCCGGCCGCGGACAGCAGGTCTACCCACAGCCTCCCTAGGCAGGAACTAAGTCCGGCCGGGGAGAGCAGGTCTACCCACAGCCTCCCTAGGCAGGAACCAAGTCCGGCCGCGGAGACCAGGTCTACCCACCGCTTCCCTAGGCAGGAACCAAGTCCGGCCGCGGAGAGCAGGTCTACCCCGGAAGCGAGGCCGGCCGCGGAGAGCAGGTCTACCCACAGCTTCCCTAGGCAGGAACTAAGTCCGGCCGCGGAGAGCAGGTCTACCCCGGAAGCGAGGCCGGCCGCGGAGAGCAGGTCTACCCACAGCCTCCCTAGGCAGGAACCAAGTCCGGCCGCGGAGACCAGGTCTACCCCGGAAGCGAGGCCGGCCGCGGAGAGCAGGTCTACCCACAGCCTCCCTAGGCAGGAACCGAGTCCGGCCGCGGAGACCAGGTCTACCCACCGCTTCCCTAGGCAGGAACTAAGTCCGGCCGCGGAGAGCAGGTCTACCCACCGCTTCCCTAGGCAGGAACTAAGTCCGGCCGCGGACAGCAGGTCTACCCACCGCTTCCCTAGGCAGGAACCGAGTCCGGCCGCGGAGACCAGGTCTACCCCGGAAGCGAGGCCGGCCGCGGACAGCAGGTCTACCCACAGCCTCCCTAGGCAGGAACTAAGTCCGGCCGCGGAGACCAGGTCTACCCTCCGCTTCCCTAGGCAGGAACCAAGTCCGGCCGCGGAGAGCAGATCTACCCACAGCCTCCCTAGGCAGGAACTAAGTCCGGCCGCGGAGACCAGGTCTACCCTCCGCTTCCCTAGGCAGGAACCAAGTCCGGCCGCGGAGAGCAGGTCTACCCACAGCCTCCCTAGGAAGGAACTAAGTCCGGCCGCGGAGAGCAGGTCTACCCACCGCTTCCCTTAGGCAGGAACTAAGTCCGGCCGCGGAGACCAGGTCTACCCCGGAAGCGAGGCCGGCCGCGGAGAGCAGGTCTACCCACAGCTTCCCTAGGCAGGAACCAAGTCCTGCCGCGGAGACCAGGTCTACCTCGGGAGCCAGCGGCCGGGAACTGAGTCCGGCCGCGGAGAGCAGGTCTACCCACAGCCTCCCTAGGCAGGAACTAAGTCCGGCCGCGGACAGCAGGTCTACCCACAGCCTCCCTAGGCAGGAACTAAGTCCGGCCGCGGAGACCAGGTCTACCCTCCGCTTCTCTAGGCAGGAACCAAGTCCGGCCGCGGAGACCAGGTCTACCCACAGCCTCCCTAGGAAGGAACTAAGTCCGGCCGCGGAGAGCAGGTCTACCCACCGCTTCCCTTAGGCAGGAACTAAGTCCGGCCGCGGAGAGCAGGTCTACCCACAGCTTCCCTAGGCAGGAACCAAGTCCGGCCGCGGAGAGCAGGTCTACCCACAGCTTCCCTAGGCAGGAACCAAGTCCGGCCGCGGAGAGCAGGTCTACCCACAGCTTCCCTAGGCAGGAACCAAGTCCGGCCGCGGAGAGCAGGTCTACCCACAGCTTCCCTAGGCAGGAACCAAGTCCGGCCGCGGAGAGCAGGTCTACCCACAGCTTCCCTAGGCAGGAACCAAGTCCGGCCGCGGAGAGCAGGTCTACCCACCGCTTCCCTAGGCAGGAACCGAGTCCGGCCGCGGAGACCAGGTCTACCCCGGAAGCGAGGCCGGCCGCGGACAGCAGGTCTACCCACCGCTTCTCTAGGCAGGAACTAAGTCCGGCCGCGGACAGCAGGTCTACCCACAGCCTCCCTAGGCAGGAACTAAGTCCGGCCGGGGAGAGCAGGTCTACCCACAGCCTCCCTAGGCAGGAACCAAGTCCGGCCGCGGAGACCAGGTCTACCCACCGCTTCCCTAGGCAGGAACCAAGTCCGGCCGCGGAGAGCAGGTCTACCCCGGAAGCGAGGCCGGCCGCGGAGAGCAGGTCTACCCACAGCTTCCCTAGGCAGGAACTAAGTCCGGCCGCGGAGAGCAGGTCTACCCCGGAAGCGAGGCCGGCCGCGGAGAGCAGGTCTACCCACAGCCTCCCTAGGCAGGAACCAAGTCCGGCCGCGGAGACCAGGTCTACCCCGGAAGCGAGGCCGGCCGCGGAGAGCAGGTCTACCCACAGCCTCCCTAGGCAGGAACCGAGTCCGGCCGCGGAGACCAGGTCTACCCACCGCTTCCCTAGGCAGGAACTAAGTCCGGCCGCGGAGAGCAGGTCTACCCACCGCTTCCCTAGGCAGGAACCGAGTCCGGCCGCGGAGACCAGGTCTACCCCGGAAGCGAGGCCGGCCGCGGACAGCAGGTCTACCCACCGCTTCTCTAGGCAGGAACTAAGTCCGGCCGCGGACAGCAGGTCTACCCACAGCCTCCCTAGGCAGGAACTAAGTCCGGCCGGGGAGAGCAGGTCTACCCACAGCCTCCCTAGGCAGGAACCAAGTCCGGCCGCGGAGACCAGGTCTACCCACCGCTTCCCTAGGCAGGAACCAAGTCCGGCCGCGGAGAGCAGGTCTACCCCGGAAGCGAGGCCGGCCGCGGAGAGCAGGTCTACCCACAGCTTCCCTAGGCAGGAACTAAGTCCGGCCGCGGAGAGCAGGTCTACCCCGGAAGCGAGGCCGGCCGCGGAGAGCAGGTCTACCCACAGCTTCCCTAGGCAGGAACTAAGTCCGGCCGCGGACAGCAGGTCTACCCACAGCCTCCGTAGACAGGAACCGAGTCCGGCCGCGGAGACCAGGTCTACCCCGGAACCGAGTCCGGCTTGCGGACAGCAGGTCTACCCACCGCTTCCCTAGGCAGGAACTAAGTCCGGCCGCGGAGACCAGGTCTACCCCGGAACCGAGTCCGGCTTGCGGAGAGCAGGTCTACCCACCGCTTCTCTAGGCAGGAACTAAGTCCGGCCGCGGACAGCAGGTCTACCCACAGCCTCCCTAGGCAGGAACCGAGTCCGGCCGCGGAGAGCAGGTCTACCCACCGCTTCCCTAGGCAGGAACCAAGTCCGGCCGCGGAGAGCAGGTCTACCCCGGAAGCGAGGCCGGCCGCGGAGAGCAGGTCTACCCACAGCTTCCCTAGGCAGGAACTGAGTCCGGCCGCGGAGACCAGGTCTACCCACAGCCTCCCTAGGCAGGAACCGAGTCCGGCCGCGGAGACCAGGTCTACCCACAGCTTCCCTAGGCAGGAACTAAGTCCGGCCGCGGAGAGCAGGTCTACCCACCGCTTCCCTAGGCAGGAACTAAGTCCGGCCGCGGAGAGCAGGTCTACCCACCGCTTCCCTAGGCAGGAACTAAGTCCGGCCGCGGAGAGCAGGTCTACCCACCGCTTCCCTAGGCAGGAACTAAGTCCGGCCGCGGAGAGCAGGTCTACCCACCGCTTCCCTAGGCAGGAACCGAGTCCGGCCGCGGAGACCAGGTCTACCCCGGAAGCGAGGCCGGCCGCGGAGAGCAGGTCTACCCACCGTTTCCCTAGGCAGGAACTGTGTCCGGCCGCGGAGAGCAGGTCTACCCACCGCTTCCCTAGGCAGGAACCGAGTCCGGCCGCGGAGACCAGGTCTACCCCGGAAGCAAGGCCGGCCGCGGACAGCAGGTCTACCCACCGCTTCTCTAGGCAGGAACTAAGTCCGGCCGCGGACAGCAGGTCTACCCACAGCCTCCCTAGGCAGGAACTAAGTCCGGCCGGGGACAGCAGGTCTACCCACCGCTTCCCTAGGCAGGAACTAAGTACGGCCGCGGACAGCAGGTCTACCCCGGAAGCGAGGCCGGCCGCGGAGAGCAGGTCTACCCACAGCTTCCCTAGGCAGGAACTAAGTCCGGCCGCGGACAGCAGGTCTACCCACAGCCTCCGTAGGCAGGAACCGAGTCCGGCCGCGGACAGCAGGTCTACCCACAGCCTCCCTAGGCAGGAACCAAGTCCGGCCGCGGAGACCAGGTCTACCTCGGGAGCCAGCGGCCGGGAACTGAGTCCGGCCGCGGACAGCAGGTCTACCCACAGCCTCCCTAGGCAGGAACCAAGTCCGGCCGCGGAGACCAGGTCTACCCCGGAAGCGAGGCCGGCCGCGGAGAGCAGGTCTACCCACCGCTTCCCTAGGCAGGAACTAAGTCCGGCCGCGGACAGCAGGTCTACCCCGGAACCGAGTCCGGCTTGCGGAGAGCAGGTCTACCCACCGCTTCTCTAGGCAGGAACTAAGTCCGGCCGCGGACAGCAGGTCTACCCACAGCCTCCCTAGGCAGGAACCGAGTCCGGCCGCGGAGAGCAGGTCTACCCACCGCTTCCCTAGGCAGGAACCAAGTTCGGCCGCGGAGAGCAGGTCTACCCCGGAAGCGAGGCCGGCCGCGGAGAGCAGGTCTACCCACAGCCTCCCTAGGCAGGAACCAAGTCCGGCCGCGGAGACCAGGTCTACCCACAGCTTCCCTAGGCAGGAACTAAGTCCGGCCGCGGAGAGCAGGTCTACCCACCGCTTCCCTAGACAGGAACTAAGTCCGGCCGCGGAGAGCAGGTCTACCCACCGCTTCCCTAGGCAGGAACTAAGTCCGGCCGCGGAGAGCAGGTCTACCCACCGCTTCCCTAGGCAGGAACTAAGTCCGGCCGCGGAGAGCAGGTCTACCCACCGCTTCCCTAGGCAGGAACTAAGTCCGGCCGCGGAGAGCAGGTCTACCCACCGCTTCCCTAGGCAGGAACCGAGTCCGGCCGCGGAGACCAGGTCTACCCCGGAAGCGAGGCCGGCCGCGGAGAGCAGGTCTACCCACCGTTTCCCTAGGCAGGAACTAAGTCCGGCCGCGGAGAGCAGGTCTACCCACCGCTTCCCTAGGCAGGAACTAAGTCCGGCCGCGGACAGCAGGTCTACCCACAGCCTCCCTAGGCAGGAACTGTGTCCGGCCGCGGAGAGCAGGTCTACCCACCGCTTCCCTAGGCAGGAACCGAGTCCGGCCGCGGAGACCAGGTCTACCCCGGAAGCGAGGCCGGCCGCGGACAGCAGGTCTACCCACAGCCTCCGTAGGCAGGAACCAAGTCCGGCCGCGGAGACCAGGTCTACCTCGGGAGCCAGCGGCCGGGAACTGAGTCCGGCCGCGGACAGCAGGTCTACCCACCGCTTCTCTAGGCAGGAACTAAGTCCGGCCGCGGACAGCAGGTCTACCCACAGCCTCCCTAGGCAGGAACTAAGTCCGGCCGCGGAGACCAGGTCTACCCCGGAACCGAGTCCGGCTTGCGGAGAGCAGGTCTACCCACCGCTTCTCTAGGCAGGAACTAAGTCCGGCCGCGGACAGCAGGTCTACCCACAGCCTCCCTAGGCAGGAACCGAGTCCGGCCGCGGAGAGCAGGTCTACCCACCGCTTCCCTAGGCAGGAACCAAGTCCGGCCGCGGAGAGCAGGTCTACCCACAGCCTCCCTAGGCAGGAACCAAGTCCGGCCGCGGACAGCAGGTCTACCCCGGAAGCGAGGCCGGCCGCGGAGAGCAGGTCTACCCACAGCTTCCCTAGGCAGGAACCGAGTCCGGCCGCGGAGACCAGGTCTACCCACAGCTTCCCTAGGCAGGAACTAAGTCCGGCCGCGGAGAGCAGGTCTACCCACCGCTTCCCTAGGCAGGAACTAAGTCCGGCCGCGGAGAGCAGGTCTACCCACCGCTTCCCTAGGCAGGAACTAAGTCCGGCCGCGGAGAGCAGGTCTACCCACCGCTTCCCTAGGCAGGAACCGAGTCCGGCCGCGGAGACCAGGTCTACCCCGGAAGCGAGGCCGGCCGCGGAGAGCAGGTCTACCCACCGTTTCCCTAGGCAGGAACTAAGTCCGGCCGCGGAGAGCAGGTCTACCCACCGCTTCCCTAGGCAGGAACTAAGTCCGGCCGCGGACAGCAGGTCTACCCACAGCCTCCCTAGGCAGGAACTGTGTCCGGCCGCGGAGAGCAGGTCTACCCACCGCTTCCCTAGGCCGGAACCGAGTCCGGCCGCGGAGACCAGGTCTACCCCGGAAGCGAGGCCGGCCGCGGACAGCAGGTCTACCCACAGCCTCCGTAGGCAGGAACCAAGTCCGGCCGCGGAGACCAGGTCTACCTCGGGAGCCAGCGGCCGGGAACTGGGTCCGGCCGCGGACAGCAGGTCTACCCACCGCTTCTCTAGGCAGGAACTAAGTCCGGCCGCGGACAGCAGGTCTACCCACAGCCTCCCTAGGCAGGAACCAAGTCCGGCCGGGGACAGCAGGTCTACCCACCGCTTCCCTAGGCAGGAACTAAGTACGGCCGCGGACAGCAGGTCTACCCCGGAAGCGAGGCCGGCCGCGGAGAGCAGGTCTACCCACAGCCTCCGTAGGCAGGAACCAAGTCCGGCCGCGGAGACCAGGTCTACCTCGGGAGCCAGCGGCCGGGAACTGAGTCCGGCCGCGGACAGCAGGTCTACCCACAGCCTCCCTAGGCAGGAACCAAGTCCGGCCGCGGAGACCAGGTCTACCCCGGAAGCGAGGCCGGCCGCGGAGAGCAGGTCTACCCACCGCTTCCCTAGGCAGGAACTAAGTCCGGCCGCGGAGAGCAGGTCTACCCCGGAACCGAGTCCGGCTTGCGGAGAGCAGGTCTACCCACCGCTTCTCTAGGCAGGAACTAAGTCCGGCCGCGGACAGCAGGTCTACCCACAGCCTCCCTAGGCAGGAACCGAGTCCGGCCGCGGAGAGCAGGTCTACCCACCGCTTCCCTAGGCAGGAACCAAGTCCGGCCGCGGAGAGCAGGTCTACCCCGGAAGCGAGGCCGGCCGCGGAGAGCAGGTCTACCCACAGCCTCCCTAGGCAGGAACCAAGTCCGGCCGCGGAGACCAGGTCTACCCCGGAAGCGAGGCCGGCCGCGGAGAGCAGGTCTACCCACAGCCTCCCTAGGCAGGAACTAAGTCCGGCCGCGGACAGCAGGTCTACCCACAGCTTCCCTAGGCAGGAACTAAGTCCGGCCGCGGAGAGCAGGTCTACCCACCGCTTCCCTAGGCAGGAACTAAGTCCGGCCGCGGAGACCAGGTCTACCCCGGAACCGAGTCCGGCTTGCAGAGAGCAGGTCTACCCACCGCTTCTCTAGGCAGGAACCGAGTCCGGCCGCGGACAGCAGGTCTACCCACAGCCTCCCTAGGCAGGAACCGAGTCCGGCCGCGGAGAGCAGGTCTACCCACCGCTTCCCTAGGCAGGAACCAAGTCCGGCCGCGGAGAGCAGGTCTACCCCGGAAGCGAGGCCGGCCGCGGAGAGCAGGTCTACCCACAGCTTCCCTAGGCAGGAACTGAGTCCGGCCGCGGAGACCAGGTCTACCCACAGCCTCCCTAGGCAGGAACCGAGTCCGGCCGCGGAGACCAGGTCTACCCACAGCTTCCCTAGGCAGGAACTAAGTCCGGCCGCGGAGAGCAGGTCTACCCACCGCTTCCCTAGGCAGGAACTAAGTCCGGCCGCGGAGAGCAGGTCTACCCACCGCTTCCCTAGGCAGGAACTAAGTCCGGCCGCGGAGAGCAGGTCTACCCACCGCTTCCCTAGGCAGGAACTAAGTCCGGCCGCGGAGAGCAGGTCTACCCACCGCTTCCCTAGGCAGGAACCGAGTCCGGCCGCGGAGACCAGGTCTACCCCGGAAGCGAGGCCGGCCGCGGAGAGCAGGTCTACCCACCGTTTCCCTAGGCAGGAACTAAGTCCGGCCGCGGAGAGCAGGTCTACCCACCGCTTCCCTAGGCAGGAACTAAGTCCGGCCGCGGACAGCAGGTCTACCCACAGCCTCCCTAGGCAGGAACTGTGTCCGGCCGCGGAGACCAGGTCTACCCACCGCTTCCCTAGGCAGGAACCGAGTCCGGCCGCGGAGACCAGGTCTACCCCGGAAGCGAGGCCGGCCGCGGACAGCAGGTCTACCCACAGCCTCCGTAGGCAGGAACCAAGTCCGGCCGCGGAGACCAGGTCTACCTCGGGAGCCAGCGGCCGGGAACTGAGTCCGGCCGCGGACAGCAGGTCTACCCACCGCTTCTCTAGGCAGGAACTAAGTCCGGCCGCGGACAGCAGGTCTACCCACAGCCTCCCTAGGCAGGAACTAAGTCCGGCCGGGGACAGCAGGTCTACCCACCGCTTCCCTAGGCAGGAACTAAGTCCGGCCGCGGACAGCAGGTCTACCCACAGCCTCCGTAGGCAGGAACCGAGTCCGGCCGCGGACAGCAGGTCTACCCACAGCCTCCCTAGGCAGGAACCAAGTCCGGCCGCGGAGACCAGGTCTACCTCGGGAGCCAGCGGCCGGGAACTGAGTCCGGCCGCGGACAGCAGGTCTACCCACAGCCTCCCTAGGCAGGAACCAAGTCCGGCCGCGGAGACCAGGTCTACCCCGGAAGCGAGGCCGGCCGCGGAGAGCAGGTCTACCCACCGCTTCCCTAGGCAGGAACTAAGTCCGGCCGCGGACAGCAGGTCTACCCCGGAACCGAGTCCGGCTTGCGGAGAGCAGGTCTACCCACCGCTTCTCTAGGCAGGAACTAAGTCCGGCCGCGGACAGCAGGTCTACCCACAGCCTCCCTAGGCAGGAACCGAGTCCGGCCGCGGAGAGCAGGTCTACCCACCGCTTCCCTAGGCAGGAACCAAGTTCGGCCGCGGAGAGCAGGTCTACCCCGGAAGCGAGGCCGGCCGCGGAGAGCAGGTCTACCCACAGCCTCCCTAGGCAGGAACCAAGTCCGGCCGCGGAGACCAGGTCTACCCACAGCTTCCCTAGGCAGGAACTAAGTCCGGCCGCGGAGAGCAGGTCTACCCACCGCTTCCCTAGACAGGAACTAAGTCCGGCCGCGGAGAGCAGGTCTACCCACCGCTTCCCTAGGCAGGAACTAAGTCCGGCCGCGGAGAGCAGGTCTACCCACCGCTTCCCTAGGCAGGAACTAAGTCCGGCCGCGGAGAGCAGGTCTACCCACCGCTTCCCTAGGCAGGAACTAAGTCCGGCCGCGGAGAGCAGGTCTACCCACCGCTTCCCTAGGCAGGAACCGAGTCCGGCCGCGGAGAGCAGGTCTACCCCGGAAGCGAGGCCGGCCGCGGAGAGCAGGTCTACCCACAGCCTCCCTAGGCAGGAACCAAGTCCGGCCGCGGAGACCAGGTCTACCCCGGAAGCGAGGCCGGCCGCGGAGAGCAGGTCTACCCACAGCCTCCCTAGGCAGGAACCGAGTCCGGCCGCGGAGACCAGGTCTACCCACCGCTTCCCTAGGCAGGAACTAAGTCCGGCCGCGGAGAGCAGGTCTACCCACCGCTTCCCTAGGCAGGAACCGAGTCCGGCCGCGGAGACCAGGTCTACCCCGGAAGCGAGGCCGGCCGCGGACAGCAGGTCTACCCACCGCTTCTCTAGGCAGGAACTAAGTCCGGCCGCGGACAGCAGGTCTACCCACAGCCTCCCTAGGCAGGAACTAAGTCCGGCCGGGGAGAGCAGGTCTACCCACAGCCTCCCTAGGCAGGAACCAAGTCCGGCCGCGGAGACCAGGTCTACCCACCGCTTCCCTAGGCAGGAACCAAGTCCGGCCGCGGAGAGCAGGTCTACCCCGGAAGCGAGGCCGGCCGCGGAGAGCAGGTCTACCCACAGCTTCCCTAGGCAGGAACTAAGTCCGGCCGCGGAGAGCAGGTCTACCCCGGAAGCGAGGCCGGCCGCGGAGAGCAGGTCTACCCACAGCTTCCCTAGGCAGGAACTAAGTCCGGCCGCGGACAGCAGGTCTACCCCGGAAGCGAGGCCGGCCGCGGAGAGCAGGTCTACCCACAGCTTCCCTAGGCAGGAACTAAGTCCGGCCGCGGAGAGCAGGTCTACCCCGGAAGCGAGGCCGGCCGCGGAGAGCAGGTCTACCCACAGCTTCCCTAGGCAGGAACTAAGTCCGGCCGCGGACAGCAGGTCTACCCACAGCCTCCGTAGACAGGAACCGAGTCCGGCCGCGGAGACCAGGTCTACCCCGGAACCGAGTCCGGCTTGCGGACAGCAGGTCTACCCACCGCTTCCCTAGGCAGGAACTAAGTCCGGCCGCGGAGACCAGGTCTACCCCGGAACCGAGTCCGGCTTGCGGAGAGCAGGTCTACCCACCGCTTCTCTAGGCAGGAACTAAGTCCGGCCGCGGACAGCAGGTCTACCCACAGCCTCCCTAGGCAGGAACCGAGTCCGGCCGCGGAGAGCAGGTCTACCCACCGCTTCCCTAGGCAGGAACCAAGTCCGGCCGCGGAGAGCAGGTCTACCCCGGAAGCGAGGCCGGCCGCGGAGAGCAGGTCTACCCACAGCTTCCCTAGGCAGGAACTGAGTCCGGCCGCGGAGACCAGGTCTACCCACAGCCTCCCTAGGCAGGAACCGAGTCCGGCCGCGGAGACCAGGTCTACCCACAGCTTCCCTAGGCAGGAACCGAGTCCGGCCGCGGAGACCAGGTCTACCCACCGCTTCCCTAGGCAGGAACTAAGTCCGGCCGCGGAGAGCAGGTCTACCCACCGCTTCCCTAGGCAGGAACTAAGTCCGGCCGCGGAGAGCAGGTCTACCCACCGCTTCCCTAGGCAGGAACTAAGTCCGGCCGCGGAGAGCAGGTCTACCCACCGCTTCCCTAGGCAGGAACCGAGTCCGGCCGCGGAGACCAGGTCTACCCCGGAAGCGAGGCCGGCCGCGGAGAGCAGGTCTACCCACCGTTTCCCTAGGCAGGAACTGTGTCCGGCCGCGGAGAGCAGGTCTACCCACCGCTTCCCTAGGCAGGAACCGAGTCCGGCCGCGGAGACCAGGTCTACCCCGGAAGCAAGGCCGGCCGCGGACAGCAGGTCTACCCACCGCTTCTCTAGGCAGGAACTAAGTCCGGCCGCGGACAGCAGGTCTACCCACAGCCTCCCTAGGCAGGAACTAAGTCCGGCCGGGGACAGCAGGTCTACCCACCGCTTCCCTAGGCAGGAACTAAGTACGGCCGCGGACAGCAGGTCTACCCCGGAAGCGAGGCCGGCCGCGGAGAGCAGGTCTACCCACAGCTTCCCTAGGCAGGAACTAAGTCCGGCCGCGGACAGCAGGTCTACCCACAGCCTCCGTAGGCAGGAACCGAGTCCGGCCGCGGACAGCAGGTCTACCCACAGCCTCCCTAGGCAGGAACCAAGTCCGGCCGCGGAGACCAGGTCTACCTCGGGAGCCAGCGGCCGGGAACTGAGTCCGGCCGCGGACAGCAGGTCTACCCACAGCCTCCCTAGGCAGGAACCAAGTCCGGCCGCGGAGACCAGGTCTACCCCGGAAGCGAGGCCGGCCGCGGAGAGCAGGTCTACCCACCGCTTCCCTAGGCAGGAACTAAGTCCGGCCGCGGACAGCAGGTCTACCCCGGAACCGAGTCCGGCTTGCGGAGAGCAGGTCTACCCACCGCTTCTCTAGGCAGGAACTAAGTCCGGCCGCGGACAGCAGGTCTACCCACAGCCTCCCTAGGCAGGAACCGAGTCCGGCCGCGGAGAGCAGGTCTACCCACCGCTTCCCTAGGCAGGAACCAAGTCCGGCCGCGGAGAGCAGGTCTACCCACAGCCTCCCTAGGCAGGAACCAAGTCCGGCCGCGGACAGCAGGTCTACCCCGGAAGCGAGGCCGGCCGCGGAGAGCAGGTCTACCCACAGCTTCCCTAGGCAGGAACCGAGTCCGGCCGCGGAGACCAGGTCTACCCACAGCTTCCCTAGGCAGGAACTAAGTCCGGCCGCGGAGAGCAGGTCTACCCACCGCTTCCCTAGGCAGGAACTAAGTCCGGCCGCGGAGAGCAGGTCTACCCACCGCTTCCCTAGGCAGGAACTAAGTCCGGCCGCGGAGAGCAGGTCTACCCACCGCTTCCCTAGGCAGGAACCGAGTCCGGCCGCGGAGACCAGGTCTACCCCGGAAGCGAGGCCGGCCGCGGAGAGCAGGTCTACCCACCGTTTCCCTAGGCAGGAACTAAGTCCGGCCGCGGAGAGCAGGTCTACCCACCGCTTCCCTAGGCAGGAACTAAGTCCGGCCGCGGACAGCAGGTCTACCCACAGCCTCCCTAGGCAGGAACTGTGTCCGGCCGCGGAGAGCAGGTCTACCCACCGCTTCCCTAGGCCGGAACCGAGTCCGGCCGCGGAGACCAGGTCTACCCCGGAAGCGAGGCCGGCCGCGGACAGCAGGTCTACCCACAGCCTCCGTAGGCAGGAACCAAGTCCGGCCGCGGAGACCAGGTCTACCTCGGGAGCCAGCGGCCGGGAACTGGGTCCGGCCGCGGACAGCAGGTCTACCCACCGCTTCTCTAGGCAGGAACTAAGTCCGGCCGCGGACAGCAGGTCTACCCACAGCCTCCCTAGGCAGGAACCAAGTCCGGCCGGGGACAGCAGGTCTACCCACCGCTTCCCTAGGCAGGAACTAAGTACGGCCGCGGACAGCAGGTCTACCCCGGAAGCGAGGCCGGCCGCGGAGAGCAGGTCTACCCACAGCCTCCGTAGGCAGGAACCAAGTCCGGCCGCGGAGACCAGGTCTACCTCGGGAGCCAGCGGCCGGGAACTGAGTCCGGCCGCGGACAGCAGGTCTACCCACAGCCTCCCTAGGCAGGAACCAAGTCCGGCCGCGGAGACCAGGTCTACCCCGGAAGCGAGGCCGGCCGCGGAGAGCAGGTCTACCCACCGCTTCCCTAGGCAGGAACTAAGTCCGGCCGCGGAGAGCAGGTCTACCCCGGAACCGAGTCCGGCTTGCGGAGAGCAGGTCTACCCACCGCTTCTCTAGGCAGGAACTAAGTCCGGCCGCGGACAGCAGGTCTACCCACAGCCTCCCTAGGCAGGAACCGAGTCCGGCCGCGGAGAGCAGGTCTACCCACCGCTTCCCTAGGCAGGAACCAAGTCCGGCCGCGGAGAGCAGGTCTACCCCGGAAGCGAGGCCGGCCGCGGAGAGCAGGTCTACCCACAGCCTCCCTAGGCAGGAACCAAGTCCGGCCGCGGAGACCAGGTCTACCCCGGAAGCGAGGCCGGCCGCGGAGAGCAGGTCTACCCACAGCCTCCCTAGGCAGGAACTAAGTCCGGCCGCGGACAGCAGGTCTACCCACAGCTTCCCTAGGCAGGAACTAAGTCCGGCCGCGGAGAGCAGGTCTACCCACCGCTTCCCTAGGCAGGAACTAAGTCCGGCCGCGGAGACCAGGTCTACCCCGGAACCGAGTCCGGCTTGCAGAGAGCAGGTCTACCCACCGCTTCTCTAGGCAGGAACCGAGTCCGGCCGCGGACAGCAGGTCTACCCACAGCCTCCCTAGGCAGGAACCGAGTCCGGCCGCGGAGAGCAGGTCTACCCACCGCTTCCCTAGGCAGGAACCAAGTCCGGCCGCGGAGAGCAGGTCTACCCCGGAAGCGAGGCCGGCCGCGGAGAGCAGGTCTACCCACAGCTTCCCTAGGCAGGAACTGAGTCCGGCCGCGGAGACCAGGTCTACCCACAGCCTCCCTAGGCAGGAACCGAGTCCGGCCGCGGAGACCAGGTCTACCCACAGCTTCCCTAGGCAGGAACTAAGTCCGGCCGCGGAGAGCAGGTCTACCCACCGCCTCCCTAGGCAGGAACTAAGTCCGGCCGCGGAGAGCAGGTCTACCCACCGCTTCCCTAGGCAGGAACTAAGTCCGGCCGCGGAGAGCAGGTCTACCCACCGCTTCCCTAGGCAGGAACTAAGTCCGGCCGCGGAGAGCAGGTCTACCCACCGCTTCCCTAGGCAGGAACCGAGTCCGGCCGCGGAGACCAGGTCTACCCCGGAAGCGAGGCCGGCCGCGGAGAGCAGGTCTACCCACCGTTTCCCTAGGCAGGAACTAAGTCCGGCCGCGGAGAGCAGGTCTACCCACCGCTTCCCTAGGCAGGAACTAAGTCCGGCCGCGGACAGCAGGTCTACCCACAGCCTCCCTAGGCAGGAACTGTGTCCGGCCGCGGAGACCAGGTCTACCCACCGCTTCCCTAGTCAGGAACCGAGTCCGGCCGCGGAGACCAGGTCTACCCCGGAAGCGAGGCCGGCCGCGGACAGCAGGTCTACCCACAGCCTCCGTAGGCAGGAACCAAGTCCGGCCGCGGAGACCAGGTCTACCTCGGGAGCCAGCGGCCGGGAACTGAGTCCGGCCGCGGACAGCAGGTCTACCCACCGCTTCTCTAGGCAGGAACTAAGTCCGGCCGCGGACAGCAGGTCTACCCACAGCCTCCCTAGGCAGGAACCGAGTCCGGCCGCGGAGACCAGGTCTACCCACAGCTTCCCTAGGCAGGAACTAAGTCCGGCCGCGGAGAGCAGGTCTACCCACCGCTTCCCTAGACAGGAACTAAGTCCGGCCGCGGAGAGCAGGTCTACCCACCGCTTCCCTAGGCAGGAACTAAGTCCGGCCGCGGAGAGCAGGTCTACCCACCGCTTCCCTAGGCAGGAACTAAGTCCGGCCGCGGAGAGCAGGTCTACCCACCGCTTCCCTAGGCAGGAACTAAGTCCGGCCGCGGAGAGCAGGTCTACCCACCGCTTCCCTAGGCAGGAACCGAGTCCGGCCGCGGAGACCAGGTCTACCCCGGAAGCGAGGCCGGCCGCGGAGAGCAGGTCTACCCACCGTTTCCCTAGGCAGGAACTAAGTCCGGCCGCGGAGAGCAGGTCTACCCACCGCTTCCCTAGGCAGGAACTAAGTCCGGCCGCGGACAGCAGGTCTACCCACAGCCTCCCTAGGCAGGAACTGTGTCCGGCCGCGGAGAGCAGGTCTACCCACCGCTTCCCTAGGCAGGAACCGAGTCCGGCCGCGGAGACCAGGTCTACCCCGGAAGCGAGGCCGGCCGCGGACAGCAGGTCTACCCACAGCCTCCGTAGGCAGGAACCAAGTCCGGCCGCGGAGACCAGGTCTACCTCGGGAGCCAGCGGCCGGGAACTGAGTCCGGCCGCGGACAGCAGGTCTACCCACCGCTTCTCTAGGCAGGAACTAAGTCCGGCCGCGGACAGCAGGTCTACCCACAGCCTCCCTAGGCAGGAACTAAGTCCGGCCGCGGAGACCAGGTCTACCCCGGAACCGAGTCCGGCTTGCGGAGAGCAGGTCTACCCACCGCTTCTCTAGGCAGGAACTAAGTCCGGCCGCGGACAGCAGGTCTACCCACAGCCTCCCTAGGCAGGAACCGAGTCCGGCCGCGGAGAGCAGGTCTACCCACCGCTTCCCTAGGCAGGAACCAAGTCCGGCCGCGGAGAGCAGGTCTACCCACAGCCTCCCTAGGCAGGAACCAAGTCCGGCCGCGGACAGCAGGTCTACCCCGGAAGCGAGGCCGGCCGCGGAGAGCAGGTCTACCCACAGCTTCCCTAGGCAGGAACCGAGTCCGGCCGCGGAGACCAGGTCTACCCACAGCTTCCCTAGGCAGGAACTAAGTCCGGCCGCGGAGAGCAGGTCTACCCACCGCTTCCCTAGGCAGGAACTAAGTCCGGCCGCGGAGAGCAGGTCTACCCACCGCTTCCCTAGGCAGGAACTAAGTCCGGCCGCGGAGAGCAGGTCTACCCACCGCTTCCCTAGGCAGGAACCGAGTCCGGCCGCGGAGACCAGGTCTACCCCGGAAGCGAGGCCGGCCGCGGAGAGCAGGTCTACCCACCGTTTCCCTAGGCAGGAACTAAGTCCGGCCGCGGAGAGCAGGTCTACCCACCGCTTCCCTAGGCAGGAACTAAGTCCGGCCGCGGACAGCAGGTCTACCCACAGCCTCCCTAGGCAGGAACTGTGTCCGGCCGCGGAGAGCAGGTCTACCCACCGCTTCCCTAGGCCGGAACCGAGTCCGGCCGCGGAGACCAGGTCTACCCCGGAAGCGAGGCCGGCCGCGGACAGCAGGTCTACCCACAGCCTCCGTAGGCAGGAACCAAGTCCGGCCGCGGAGACCAGGTCTACCTCGGGAGCCAGCGGCCGGGAACTGGGTCCGGCCGCGGACAGCAGGTCTACCCACCGCTTCTCTAGGCAGGAACTAAGTCCGGCCGCGGACAGCAGGTCTACCCACAGCCTCCCTAGGCAGGAACCAAGTCCGGCCGGGGACAGCAGGTCTACCCACCGCTTCCCTAGGCAGGAACTAAGTACGGCCGCGGACAGCAGGTCTACCCCGGAAGCGAGGCCGGCCGCGGAGAGCAGGTCTACCCACAGCCTCCGTAGGCAGGAACCAAGTCCGGCCGCGGAGACCAGGTCTACCTCGGGAGCCAGCGGCCGGGAACTGAGTCCGGCCGCGGACAGCAGGTCTACCCACAGCCTCCCTAGGCAGGAACCAAGTCCGGCCGCGGAGACCAGGTCTACCCCGGAAGCGAGGCCGGCCGCGGAGAGCAGGTCTACCCACCGCTTCCCTAGGCAGGAACTAAGTCCGGCCGCGGAGAGCAGGTCTACCCCGGAACCGAGTCCGGCTTGCGGAGAGCAGGTCTACCCACCGCTTCTCTAGGCAGGAACTAAGTCCGGCCGCGGACAGCAGGTCTACCCACAGCCTCCCTAGGCAGGAACCGAGTCCGGCCGCGGAGAGCAGGTCTACCCACCGCTTCCCTAGGCAGGAACCAAGTCCGGCCGCGGAGAGCAGGTCTACCCCGGAAGCGAGGCCGGCCGCGGAGAGCAGGTCTACCCACAGCCTCCCTAGGCAGGAACCAAGTCCGGCCGCGGAGACCAGGTCTACCCCGGAAGCGAGGCCGGCCGCGGAGAGCAGGTCTACCCACAGCCTCCCTAGGCAGGAACTAAGTCCGGCCGCGGACAGCAGGTCTACCCACAGCTTCCCTAGGCAGGAACTAAGTCCGGCCGCGGAGAGCAGGTCTACCCACCGCTTCCCTAGGCAGGAACTAAGTCCGGCCGCGGAGACCAGGTCTACCCCGGAACCGAGTCCGGCTTGCAGAGAGCAGGTCTACCCACCGCTTCTCTAGGCAGGAACCGAGTCCGGCCGCGGACAGCAGGTCTACCCACAGCCTCCCTAGGCAGGAACCGAGTCCGGCCGCGGAGAGCAGGTCTACCCACCGCTTCCCTAGGCAGGAACCAAGTCCGGCCGCGGAGAGCAGGTCTACCCCGGAAGCGAGGCCGGCCGCGGAGAGCAGGTCTACCCACAGCTTCCCTAGGCAGGAACTGAGTCCGGCCGCGGAGACCAGGTCTACCCACAGCCTCCCTAGGCAGGAACCGAGTCCGGCCGCGGAGACCAGGTCTACCCACAGCTTCCCTAGGCAGGAACTAAGTCCGGCCGCGGAGAGCAGGTCTACCCACCGCTTCCCTAGGCAGGAACTAAGTCCGGCCGCGGAGAGCAGGTCTACCCACCGCTTCCCTAGGCAGGAACTAAGTCCGGCCGCGGAGAGCAGGTCTACCCACCGCTTCCCTAGGCAGGAACTAAGTCCGGCCGCGGAGAGCAGGTCTACCCACCGCTTCCCTAGGCAGGAACCGAGTCCGGCCGCGGAGACCAGGTCTACCCCGGAAGCGAGGCCGGCCGCGGAGAGCAGGTCTACCCACCGTTTCCCTAGGCAGGAACTAAGTCCGGCCGCGGAGAGCAGGTCTACCCACCGCTTCCCTAGGCAGGAACTAAGTCCGGCCGCGGACAGCAGGTCTACCCACAGCCTCCCTAGGCAGGAACTGTGTCCGGCCGCGGAGACCAGGTCTACCCACCGCTTCCCTAGGCAGGAACCGAGTCCGGCCGCGGAGACCAGGTCTACCCCGGAAGCGAGGCCGGCCGCGGACAGCAGGTCTACCCACAGCCTCCGTAGGCAGGAACCAAGTCCGGCCGCGGAGACCAGGTCTACCTCGGGAGCCAGCGGCCGGGAACTGAGTCCGGCCGCGGACAGCAGGTCTACCCACCGCTTCTCTAGGCAGGAACTAAGTCCGGCCGCGGACAGCAGGTCTACCCACAGCCTCCCTAGGCAGGAACTAAGTCCGGCCGGGGACAGCAGGTCTACCCACCGCTTCCCTAGGCAGGAACTAAGTCCGGCCGCGGACAGCAGGTCTACCCACAGCCTCCGTAGGCAGGAACCGAGTCCGGCCGCGGACAGCAGGTCTACCCACAGCCTCCCTAGGCAGGAACCAAGTCCGGCCGCGGAGACCAGGTCTACCCCGGAAGCGAGGCCGGCCGCGGAGAGCAGGTCTACCCACAGCCTCCCTAGGCAGGAACTAAGTCCGGCCGCGGAGACCAGGTCTACCCTCCGCTTCCCTAGGCAGGAACCAAGTATGGCCGCGGAGAGCAGATCTACCCACAGCCTCCCTAGGCAGGAACTAAGTCCGGCCGCGGAGACCAGGTCTACCCTCCGCTTCCCTAGGCAGGAACCAAGTCCGGCCGCGGAGAGCAGGTCTACCCACAGCCTCCCTAGGAAGGAACTAAGTCCGGCCGCGGAGAGCAGGTCTACCCACCGCTTCCCTTAGGCAGGAACTAAGTCCGGCCGCGGAGACCAGGTCTACCCCGGAAGCGAGGCCGGCCGCGGAGAGCAGGTCTACCCACAGCTTCCCTAGGCAGGAACCAAGTCCTGCCGCGGAGACCAGGTCTACCTCGGGAGCCAGCGGCCGGGAACTGAGTCCGGCCGCGGAGAGCAGGTCTACCCACAGCCTCCCTAGGCAGGAACTAAGTCCGGCCGCGGACAGCAGGTCTACCCACAGCCTCCCTAGGCAGGAACTAAGTCCGGCCGCGGAGACCAGGTCTACCCTCCGCTTCTCTAGGCAGGAACCAAGTCCGGCCACGGAGACCAGGTCTACCCACAGCCTCCCTAGGAAGGAACTAAGTCCGGCCGCGGAGAGCAGGTCTACCCACCGCTTCCCTTAGGCAGGAACTAAGTCCGGCCGCGGAGAGCAGGTCTACCCACAGCTTCCCTAGGCAGGAACCAAGTCCGGCCGCGGAGAGCAGGTCTACCCACAGCTTCCCTAGGCAGGAACCAAGTCCGGCCGCGGAGAGCAGGTCTACCCACAGCTTCCCTAGGCAGGAACCAAGTCCGGCCGCGGAGAGCAGGTCTACCCACAGCTTCCCTAGGCAGGAACCAAGTCCGGCCGCGGAGAGCAGGTCTACCCACAGCTTCCCTAGGCAGGAACCAAGTCCGGCCGCGGAGAGCAGGTCTACCCACCGCTTCCCTAGGCAGGAACCGAGTCCGGCCGCGGAGACCAGGTCTACCCCGGAAGCGAGGCCGGCCGCGGACAGCAGGTCTACCCACCGCTTCTCTAGGCAGGAACTAAGTCCGGCCGCGGACAGCAGGTCTACCCACAGCCTCCCTAGGCAGGAACTAAGTCCGGCCGGGGAGAGCAGGTCTACCCACAGCCTCCCTAGGCAGGAACCAAGTCCGGCCGCGGAGACCAGGTCTACCCACCGCTTCCCTAGGCAGGAACCAAGTCCGGCCGCGGAGAGCAGGTCTACCCCGGAAGCGAGGCCGGCCGCGGAGAGCAGGTCTACCCACAGCTTCCCTAGGCAGGAACTAAGTCCGGCCGCGGAGAGCAGGTCTACCCACAGCCTCCCTAGGCAGGAACCAAGTCCGGCCGCGGAGACCAGGTCTACCCCGGAAGCGAGGCCGGCCGCGGAGAGCAGGTCTACCCACAGCCTCCCTAGGCAGGAACCGAGTCCGGCCGCGGAGACCAGGTCTACCCACCGCTTCCCTAGGCAGGAACTAAGTCCGGCCGCGGAGAGCAGGTCTACCCACCGCTTCCCTAGGCAGGAACTAAGTCCGGCCGCGGAGAGCAGGTCTACCCACCGCTTCCCTAGGCAGGAACCGAGTCCGGCCGCGGAGACCAGGTCTACCCCGGAAGCGAGGCCGGCCGCGGACAGCAGGTCTACCCACCGCTTCCCTAGGCAGGAACTAAGTCCGGCCGCGGAGAGCAGGTCTACCCACCGCTTCCCTAGGCAGGAACTAAGTCCGGCCGCGGACAGCAGGTCTACCCACAGCCTCCCTAGGCAGGAACTGTGTCCGGCCGCGGACAGCAGGTCTACCCACCGCTTCCCTAGGCAGGAACCGAGTCCGGCCGCGGAGACCAGGTCTACCCCGGAAGCGAGGCCGGCCGCGGACAGCAGGTCTACCCACCGCTTCTCTAGGCAGGAACTAAGTCCGGCCGCGGACAGCAGGTCTACCCACAGCCTCCCTAGGCAGGAACTAAGTCCGGCCGGGGAGAGCAGGTCTACCCACAGCCTCCCTAGGCAGGAACCAAGTCCGGCCGCGGAGACCAGGTCTACCCACCGCTTCCCTAGGCAGGAACCAAGTCCGGCCGCGGAGAGCAGGTCTACCCCGGAAGCGAGGCCGGCCGCGGAGAGCAGGTCTACCCACAGCTTCCCTAGGCAGGAACTAAGTCCGGCCGCGGAGAGCAGGTCTACCCCGGAAGCGAGGCCGGCCGCGGAGAGCAGGTCTACCCACAGCTTCCCTAGGCAGGAACTAAGTCCGGCCGCGGACAGCAGGTCTACCCCGGAAGCGAGGCCGGCCGCGGAGAGCAGGTCTACCCACAGCTTCCCTAGGCAGGAACTAAGTCCGGCCGCGGAGAGCAGGTCTACCCCGGAAGCGAGGCCGGCCGCGGAGAGCAGGTCTACCCACAGCTTCCCTAGGCAGGAACTAAGTCCGGCCGCGGACAGCAGGTCTACCCACAGCCTCCGTAGGCAGGAACCGAGTCCGGCCGCGGAGACCAGGTCTACCCCGGAACCGAGTCCGGCTTGCGGACAGCAGGTCTACCCACCGCTTCCCTAGGCAGGAACTAAGTCCGGCCGCGGAGACCAGGTCTACCCCGGAACCGAGTCCGGCTTGCGGAGAGCAGGTCTACCCACCGCTTCTCTAGGCAGGAACTAAGTCCGGCCGCGGACAGCAGGTCTACCCACAGCCTCCCTAGGCAGGAACCGAGTCCGGCCGCGGAGACCAGGTCTACCCACCGCTTCCCTAGGCAGGAACCAAGTCCGGCCGCGGAGAGCAGGTCTACCCCGGAAGCGAGGCCGGCCGCGGAGAGCAGGTCTACCCACAGCTTCCCTAGGCAGGAACTGAGTCCGGCCGCGGAGACCAGGTCTACCCACAGCCTCCCTAGGCAGGAACCGAGTCCGGCCGCGGACAGCAGGTCTACCCACCGCTTCCCTAGGCAGGAACTAAGTCCGGCCGCGGAGAGCAGGTCTACCCACCGCTTCCCTAGGCAGGAACTAAGTCCGGCCGCGGAGAGCAGGTCTACCCACCGCTTCCCTAGGCAGGAACCGAGTCCGGCCGCGGAGACCAGGTCTACCCCGGAAGCGAGGCCGGCCGCGGAGAGCAGGTCTACCCACCGTTTCCCTAGGCAGGAACTGTGTCCGGCCGCGGAGAGCAGGTCTACCCACCGCTTCCCTAGGCAGGAACCGAGTCCGGCCGCGGAGACCAGGTCTACCCCGGAAGCGAGGCCGGCCGCGGACAGCAGGTCTACCCACCGCTTCTCTAGGCAGGAACTAAGTCCGGCCGCGGACAGCAGGTCTACCCACAGCCTCCCTAGGCAGGAACTAAGTCCGGCCGGGGACAGCAGGTCTACCCACCGCTTCCCTAGGCAGGAACTAAGTACGGCCGCGGACAGCAGGTCTACCCCGGAAGCGAGGCCGGCCGCGGAGAGCAGGTCTACCCACAGCTTCCCTAGGCAGGAACTAAGTCCGGCCGCGGACAGCAGGTCTACCCACAGCCTCCGTAGGCAGGAACCGAGTCCGGCCGCGGACAGCAGGTCTACCCACAGCCTCCCTAGGCAGGAACCAAGTCCGGCCGCGGAGACCAGGTCTACCTCGGGAGCCAGCGGCCGGGAACTGAGTCCGGCCGCGGACAGCAGGTCTACCCACAGCCTCCCTAGGCAGGAACCAAGTCCGGCCGCGGAGACCAGGTCTACCCCGGAAGCGAGGCCGGCCGCGGAGAGCAGGTCTACCCACCGCTTCCCTAGGCAGGAACTAAGTCCGGCCGCGGAGAGCAGGTCTACCCCGGAACCGAGTCCGGCTTGCGGAGAGCAGGTCTACCCACCGCTTCTCTAGGCAGGAACTAAGTCCGGCCGCGGACAGCAGGTCTACCCACAGCCTCCCTAGGCAGGAACCGAGTCCGGCCGCGGAGAGCAGGTCTACCCACCGCTTCCCTAGGCAGGAACCAAGTTCGGCCGCGGAGAGCAGGTCTACCCCGGAAGCGAGGCCGGCCGCGGAGAGCAGGTCTACCCACAGCCTCCCTAGGCAGGAACCAAGTCCGGCCGCGGAGACCAGGTCTACCCACAGCTTCCCTAGGCAGGAACTAAGTCCGGCCGCGGAGAGCAGGTCTACCCACCGCTTCCCTAGACAGGAACTAAGTCCGGCCGCGGAGAGCAGGTCTACCCACCGCTTCCCTAGGCAGGAACTAAGTCCGGCCGCGGAGAGCAGGTCTACCCACCGCTTCCCTAGGCAGGAACTAAGTCCGGCCGCGGAGAGCAGGTCTACCCACCGCTTCCCTAGGCAGGAACTAAGTCCGGCCGCGGAGAGCAGGTCTACCCACCGCTTCCCTAGGCAGGAACCGAGTCCGGCCGCGGAGACCAGGTCTACCCCGGAAGCGAGGCCGGCCGCGGAGAGCAGGTCTACCCACCGTTTCCCTAGGCAGGAACTAAGTCCGGCCGCGGACAGCAGGTCTACCCACAGCCTCCCTAGGCAGGAACTGTGTCCGGCCGCGGAGAGCAGGTCTACCCACCGCTTCCCTAGGCAGGAACCAAGTCCGGCCGCGGAGACCAGGTCTACCCCGGAAGCGAGGCCGGCCGCGGACAGCAGGTCTACCCACAGCCTCCGTAGGCAGGAACCAAGTCCGGCCGCGGAGACCAGGTCTACCTCGGGAGCCAGCGGCCGGGAACTGAGTCCGGCCGCGGACAGCAGGTCTACCCACCGCTTCTCTAGGCAGGAACTAAGTCCGGCCGCGGACAGCAGGTCTACCCACAGCCTCCCTAGGCAGGAACTAAGTCCGGCCGCGGAGACCAGGTCTACCCCGGAACCGAGTCCGGCTTGCGGAGAGCAGGTCTACCCACCGCTTCTCTAGGCAGGAACTAAGTCCGGCCGCGGACAGCAGGTCTACCCACAGCCTCCCTAGGCAGGAACCGAGTCCGGCCGCGGAGAGCAGGTCTACCCACCGCTTCCCTAGGCAGGAACCAAGTCCGGCCGCGGAGACCAGGTCTACCCACAGCCTCCCTAGGCAGGAACCAAGTCCGGCCGCGGACAGCAGGTCTACCCCGGAAGCGAGGCCGGCCGCGGAGAGCAGGTCTACCCACAGCTTCCCTAGGCAGGAACCGAGTCCGGCCGCGGAGACCAGGTCTACCCACAGCTTCCCTAGGCAGGAACTAAGTCCGGCCGCGGAGAGCAGGTCTACCCACCGCTTCCCTAGGCAGGAACTAAGTCCGGCCGCGGAGAGCAGGTCTACCCACCGCTTCCCTAGGCAGGAACTAAGTCCGGCCGCGGAGAGCAGGTCTACCCACCGCTTCCCTAGGCAGGAACCGAGTCCGGCCGCGGAGACCAGGTCTACCCCGGAAGCGAGGCCGGCCGCGGAGAGCAGGTCTACCCACCGTTTCCCTAGGCAGGAACTAAGTCCGGCCGCGGAGAGCAGGTCTACCCACCGCTTCCCTAGGCAGGAACTAAGTCCGGCCGCGGACAGCAGGTCTACCCACAGCCTCCCTAGGCAGGAACTGTGTCCGGCCGCGGAGAGCAGGTCTACCCACCGCTTCCCTAGGCCGGAACCGAGTCCGGCCGCGGAGACCAGGTCTACCCCGGAAGCGAGGCCGGCCGCGGACAGCAGGTCTACCCACAGCCTCCGTAGGCAGGAACCAAGTCCGGCCGCGGAGACCAGGTCTACCTCGGGAGCCAGCGGCCGGGAACTGGGTCCGGCCGCGGACAGCAGGTCTACCCACCGCTTCTCTAGGCAGGAACTAAGTCCGGCCGCGGACAGCAGGTCTACCCACAGCCTCCCTAGGCAGGAACCAAGTCCGGCCGGGGACAGCAGGTCTACCCACCGCTTCCCTAGGCAGGAACTAAGTACGGCCGCGGACAGCAGGTCTACCCCGGAAGCGAGGCCGGCCGCGGAGAGCAGGTCTACCCACAGCCTCCGTAGGCAGGAACCAAGTCCGGCCGCGGAGACCAGGTCTACCTCGGGAGCCAGCGGCCGGGAACTGAGTCCGGCCGCGGACAGCAGGTCTACCCACAGCCTCCCTAGGCAGGAACCAAGTCCGGCCGCGGAGACCAGGTCTACCCCGGAAGCGAGGCCGGCCGCGGAGAGCAGGTCTACCCACCGCTTCCCTAGGCAGGAACTAAGTCCGGCCGCGGAGAGCAGGTCTACCCCGGAACCGAGTCCGGCTTGCGGAGAGCAGGTCTACCCACCGCTTCTCTAGGCAGGAACTAAGTCCGGCCGCGGACAGCAGGTCTACCCACAGCCTCCCTAGGCAGGAACCGAGTCCGGCCGCGGAGAGCAGGTCTACCCACCGCTTCCCTAGGCAGGAACCAAGTCCGGCCGCGGAGAGCAGGTCTACCCCGGAAGCGAGGCCGGCCGCGGAGAGCAGGTCTACCCACAGCCTCCCTAGGCAGGAACCAAGTCCGGCCGCGGAGACCAGGTCTACCCCGGAAGCGAGGCCGGCCGCGGAGAGCAGGTCTACCCACAGCCTCCCTAGGCAGGAACTAAGTCCGGCCGCGGACAGCAGGTCTACCCACAGCTTCCCTAGGCAGGAACTAAGTCCGGCCGCGGAGAGCAGGTCTACCCACCGCTTCCCTAGGCAGGAACTAAGTCCGGCCGCGGAGACCAGGTCTACCCCGGAACCGAGTCCGGCTTGCAGAGAGCAGGTCTACCCACCGCTTCTCTAGGCAGGAACCGAGTCCGGCCGCGGACAGCAGGTCTACCCACAGCCTCCCTAGGCAGGAACCGAGTCCGGCCGCGGAGAGCAGGTCTACCCACCGCTTCCCTAGGCAGGAACCAAGTCCGGCCGCGGAGAGCAGGTCTACCCCGGAAGCGAGGCCGGCCGCGGAGAGCAGGTCTACCCACAGCTTCCCTAGGCAGGAACTGAGTCCGGCCGCGGAGACCAGGTCTACCCACAGCCTCCCTAGGCAGGAACCGAGTCCGGCCGCGGAGACCAGGTCTACCCACAGCTTCCCTAGGCAGGAACTAAGTCCGGCCGCGGAGAGCAGGTCTACCCACCGCTTCCCTAGGCAGGAACTAAGTCCGGCCGCGGAGAGCAGGTCTACCCACCGCTTCCCTAGGCAGGAACTAAGTCCGGCCGCGGAGAGCAGGTCTACCCACCGCTTCCCTAGGCAGGAACTAAGTCCGGCCGCGGAGAGCAGGTCTACCCACCGCTTCCCTAGGCAGGAACCGAGTCCGGCCGCGGAGACCAGGTCTACCCCGGAAGCGAGGCCGGCCGCGGAGAGCAGGTCTACCCACCGTTTCCCTAGGCAGGAACTAAGTCCGGCCGCGGAGAGCAGGTCTACCCACCGCTTCCCTAGGCAGGAACTAAGTCCGGCCGCGGACAGCAGGTCTACCCACAGCCTCCCTAGGCAGGAACTGTGTCCGGCCGCGGAGACCAGGTCTACCCACCGCTTCCCTAGGCAGGAACCGAGTCCGGCCGCGGAGACCAGGTCTACCCCGGAAGCGAGGCCGGCCGCGGACAGCAGGTCTACCCACAGCCTCCGTAGGCAGGAACCAAGTCCGGCCGCGGAGACCAGGTCTACCTCGGGAGCCAGCGGCCGGGAACTGAGTCCGGCCGCGGACAGCAGGTCTACCCACCGCTTCTCTAGGCAGGAACTAAGTCCGGCCGCGGACAGCAGGTCTACCCACAGCCTCCCTAGGCAGGAACTAAGTCCGGCCGGGGACAGCAGGTCTACCCACCGCTTCCCTAGGCAGGAACTAAGTCCGGCCGCGGACAGCAGGTCTACCCACAGCCTCCGTAGGCAGGAACCGAGTCCGGCCGCGGAGAGCAGGTCTACCCACAGCCTCCCTAGGCAGGAACCAAGTCCGGCCGCGGAGACCAGGTCTACCTCGGGAGCCAGCGGCCGGGAACTGAGTCCGGCCGCGGACAGCAGGTCTACCCACAGCCTCCCTAGGCAGGAACCAAGTCCGGCCGCGGAGACCAGGTCTACCCCGGAAGCGAGGCCGGCCGCGGAGAGCAGGTCTACCCACCGCTTCCCTAGGCAGGAACTAAGTCCGGCCGCGGACAGCAGGTCTACCCCGGAACCGAGTCCGGCTTGCGGAGAGCAGGTCTACCCACCGCTTCTCTAGGCAGGAACTAAGTCCGGCCGCGGACAGCAGGTCTACCCACAGCCTCCCTAGGCAGGAACCGAGTCCGGCCGCGGAGAGCAGGTCTACCCACCGCTTCCCTAGGCAGGAACCAAGTTCGGCCGCGGAGAGCAGGTCTACCCCGGAAGCGAGGCCGGCCGCGGAGAGCAGGTCTACCCACAGCCTCCCTAGGCAGGAACCAAGTCCGGCCGCGGAGACCAGGTCTACCCACAGCTTCCCTAGGCAGGAACTAAGTCCGGCCGCGGAGAGCAGGTCTACCCACCGCTTCCCTAGACAGGAACTAAGTCCGGCCGCGGAGAGCAGGTCTACCCACCGCTTCCCTAGGCAGGAACTAAGTCCGGCCGCGGAGAGCAGGTCTACCCACCGCTTCCCTAGGCAGGAACTAAGTCCGGCCGCGGAGAGCAGGTCTACCCACCGCTTCCCTAGGCAGGAACTAAGTCCGGCCGCGGAGAGCAGGTCTACCCACCGCTTCCCTAGGCAGGAACCGAGTCCGGCCGCGGAGACCAGGTCTACCCCGGAAGCGAGGCCGGCCGCGGAGAGCAGGTCTACCCACCGTTTCCCTAGGCAGGAACTAAGTCCGGCCGCGGAGAGCAGGTCTACCCACCGCTTCCCTAGGCAGGAACTAAGTCCGGCCGCGGACAGCAGGTCTACCCACAGCCTCCCTAGGCAGGAACTGTGTCCGGCCGCGGAGAGCAGGTCTACCCACCGCTTCCCTAGGCAGGAACCGAGTCCGGCCGCGGAGACCAGGTCTACCCCGGAAGCGAGGCCGGCCGCGGACAGCAGGTCTACCCACAGCCTCCGTAGGCAGGAACCAAGTCCGGCCGCGGAGACCAGGTCTACCTCGGGAGCCAGCGGCCGGGAACTGAGTCCGGCCGCGGACAGCAGGTCTACCCACCGCTTCTCTAGGCAGGAACTAAGTCCGGCCGCGGACAGCAGGTCTACCCACAGCCTCCCTAGGCAGGAACTAAGTCCGGCCGCGGAGACCAGGTCTACCCCGGAACCGAGTCCGGCTTGCGGAGAGCAGGTCTACCCACCGCTTCTCTAGGCAGGAACTAAGTCCGGCCGCGGACAGCAGGTCTACCCACAGCCTCCCTAGGCAGGAACCGAGTCCGGCCGCGGAGAGCAGGTCTACCCACCGCTTCCCTAGGCAGGAACCAAGTCCGGCCGCGGAGAGCAGGTCTACCCACAGCCTCCCTAGGCAGGAACCAAGTCCGGCCGCGGACAGCAGGTCTACCCCGGAAGCGAGGCCGGCCGCGGAGAGCAGGTCTACCCACAGCTTCCCTAGGCAGGAACCGAGTCCGGCCGCGGAGACCAGGTCTACCCCGGAACCGAGTCCGGCTTGCGGACAGCAGGTCTACCCACCGCTTCCCTAGGCAGGAACTAAGTCCGGCCGCGGAGACCAGGTCTACCCCGGAACCGAGTCCGGCCGCGGACAGCAGGTCTACCCACAGCCTCCCTAGGCAGGAACCGAGTCCGGCCGCGGAGAGCAGGTCTACCCACCGCTTCCCTAGGCAGGAACCAAGTCCGGCCGCGGAGAGCAGGTCTACCCCGGAAGCGAGGCCGGCCGCGGAGAGCAGGTCTACCCACAGCCTCCCTAGGCAGGAACCAAGTCCGGCCGCGGACAGCAGGTCTACCCCGGAAGCGAGGCCGGCCGCGGAGAGCAGGTCTACCCACAGCTTCCCTAGGCAGGAACCGAGTCCGGCCGCGGAGACCAGGTCTACCCACAGCCTCCCTAGGCAGGAACCGAGTCCGGCCGCGGAGACCAGGTCTACCCACAGCATCCCTAGGCAGGAACTAAGTCCGGCCGCGGAGAGCAGGTCTACCCACCGCTTCCCTAGGCAGGAACTAAGTCCGGCCGCGGAGAGCAGGTCTACCCACCGCTTCCCTAGGCAGGAACTAAGTCCGGCCGCGGAGAGCAGGTCTACCCACCGCTTCCCTAGGCAGGAACTAAGTCCGGCCGCGGAGAGCAGGTCTACCCACCGCTTCCCTAGGCAGGAACTAAGTCCGGCCGCGGAGAGCAGGTCTACCCACCGCTTCCCTAGGCAGGAACCGAGTCCGGCCGCGGAGACCAGGTCTACCCCGGAAGCGAGGCCGGCCGCGGAGAGCAGGTCTACCCACCGTTTCCCTAGGCAGGAACTAAGTCCGGCCGCGGAGAGCAGGTCTACCCACCGCTTCCCTTAGGCAGGAACTAAGTCCGGCCGCGGAGAGCAGGTCTACCCACAGCTTCCCTAGGCAGGAACCAAGTCCGGCCGCGGAGAGCAGGTCTACCCACAGCTTCCCTAGGCAGGAACCAAGTCCGGCCGCGGAGAGCAGGTCTACCCACAGCTTCCCTAGGCAGGAACCAAGTCCGGCCGCGGAGAGCAGGTCTACCCACAGCTTCCCTAGGCAGGAACCAAGTCCGGCCGCGGAGAGCAGGTCTACCCACAGCTTCCCTAGGCAGGAACCAAGTCCGGCCGCGGAGAGCAGGTCTACCCACAGCTTCCCTAGGCAGGAACCAAGTCCGGCCGCGGAGAGCAGGTCTACCCACCGCTTCCCTAGGCAGGAACCGAGTCCGGCCGCGGAGACCAGGTCTACCCCGGAAGCGAGGCCGGCCGCGGACAGCAGGTCTACCCACCGCTTCTCTAGGCAGGAACTAAGTCCGGCCGCGGACAGCAGGTCTACCCACAGCCTCCCTAGGCAGGAACTAAGTCCGGCCGGGGAGAGCAGGTCTACCCACAGCCTCCCTAGGCAGGAACCAAGTCCGGCCGCGGAGACCAGGTCTACCCACCGCTTCCCTAGGCAGGAACCAAGTCCGGCCGCGGAGAGCAGGTCTACCCCGGAAGCGAGGCCGGCCGCGGAGAGCAGGTCTACCCACAGCTTCCCTAGGCAGGAACTAAGTCCGGCCGCGGAGAGCAGGTCTACCCCGGAAGCGAGGCCGGCCGCGGAGAGCAGGTCTACCCACAGCCTCCCTAGGCAGGAACCAAGTCCGGCCGCGGAGACCAGGTCTACCCCGGAAGCGAGGCCGGCCGCGGAGAGCAGGTCTACCCACAGCCTCCCTAGGCAGGAACCGAGTCCGGCCGCGGAGACCAGGTCTACCCACCGCTTCCCTAGGCAGGAACTAAGTCCGGCCGCGGAGAGCAGGTCTACCCACCGCTTCCCTAGGCAGGAACTAAGTCCGGCCGCGGACAGCAGGTCTACCCACCGCTTCCCTAGGCAGGAACCGAGTCCGGCCGCGGAGACCAGGTCTACCCCGGAAGCGAGGCCGGCCGCGGACAGCAGGTCTACCCACCGCTTCCCTAGGCAGGAACTAAGTCCGGCCGCGGACAGCAGGTCTACCCACAGCCTCCCTAGGCAGGAACTGTGTCCGGCCGCGGAGAGCAGGTCTACCCACCGCTTCCCTAGGCAGGAACCGAGTCCGGCCGCGGAGACCAGGTCTACCCTGGAAGCGAGGCCGGCCGCGGACAGCAGGTCTACCCACCGCTTCTCTAGGCAGGAACTAAGTCCGGCCGCGGACAGCAGGTCTACCCACAGCCTCCCTAGGCAGGAACTAAGTCCGGCCGGGGAGAGCAGGTCTACCCACAGCCTCCCTAGGCAGGAACCGAGTCCGGCCGCGGACAGCAGGTCTACCCGAGCCGCCAGCGGTCGGGTACCGAGGCCGGCCACGGAGACCAGGTCTACCTCACGAGTCAGCGGCCGGGAACCGAGTCCGGCCGCGGAGAGCAGGTCTACCCACCGCTTCCCTAGGCAGGAACTAAGTCCGGCCGCGGAGAGCAGGTCTACCCACCGCTTCCCTAGGCAGGAACTAAGTCCGGCCGCAGAGAGCAGGTCTACCCACCGCTTCCCTAGGCAGGAACTAAGTCCGGCCGCGGAGAGCAGGTCTACCCACCGCTTCCCTAGGCAGGAACTAAGTCCGGCCGCGGAGACCAGGTCTACCCCGGAACTGAGTCCGGCTTGCGGAGAGCAGGTCTACCCACAGCCTCCCTAGGCAGGAACCAAGTCCGGCCGCGGAGACCAGGTCTACCTCGGGAGCCAGCGGCCGGGAACTGAGTCCGGCCGCGGACAGCAGGTCTACCCACAGCTTCCCTAAGCAGGAACCGAGTCCGGCCGCGGAGACCAGGTCTACCCCGGAAGCGAGGCCGGCCGCGGAGAGCAGGTCTACCCACAGCTTCCCTAGGCAGGAACTAAGTCCGGCCGCGGAGAGCAGGTCTACCCACCGCTTCCCTAGGCAGGAACGAAGTCCGGCCGCGGACAGCAGGTCTACCCACCGCTTCCCTAGGCAGGAACTAAGTCCGGCCGCGGAGAGCAGGTCTACCCCGGAACCGAGTCCGGCTTGCGGAGAGCAGGTCTACCCACCGCTTCTCTAGGCAGGAACTAAGTCCGGCCGCGGACAGCAGGTCTACCCACAGCCTCCCTAGGCAGGAACTAAGTCCGGCCGGGGAGAGCAGGTCTACCCACAGCTTCCCTAGGCAGGAACTAAGTCCGGCCGCGGAGAGCAGGTCTACCCACCGCTTCCCTAGGCAGGAACTAAGTCCGGCCGCGGACAGCAGGTCTACCCACAGCCTCCCTAGGCAGGAACTAAGTCCGGCCGCGGACAGCAGGTCTACCCACAGCCTCCCTAGGCAGGAACCAAGTCCGGCCGCGGAGAGCAGGTCTACCCACCGCTTCCCTAGGCAGGAACCGAGTCCGGCCGCGGAGACCAGGTCTACCCCGGAAGCGAGGCCGGCCGCGGACAGCAGGTCTACCCACCGCTTCCCTAGGCAGGAACTAAGTCCGGCCGCGGAGAGCAGGTCTACCCACCGCTTCCCTAGGCAGGAACTAAGTCCGGCCGCGGACAGCAGGTCTACCCACAGCCTCCCTAGGCAGGAACTGTGTCCGGCCGCGGAGAGCAGGTCTACCCACCGCTTCCCTAGGCAGGAACCGAGTCCGGCCGCGGAGACCAGGTCTACCCCGGAAGCGAGGCCGGCCGCGGACAGCAGGTCTACCCACCGCTTCTCTAGGCAGGAACTAAGTCCGGCCGCGGACAGCAGGTCTACCCACAGCCTCCCTAGGCAGGAACTAAGTCCGGCCGGGGAGAGCAGGTCTACCCACAGCCTCCCTAGGCAGGAACCAAGTCCGGCCGCGGAGACCAGGTCTACCCACCGCTTCCCTAGGCAGGAACCAAGTCCGGCCGCGGAGAGCAGGTCTACCCACAGCTTCCCTAGGCAGGAACCAAGTCCGGCCGCGGAGAGCAGGTCTACCCACCGCTTCCCTAGGCAGGAACCGAGTCCGGCCGCGGAGACCAGGTCTACCCCGGAAGCGAGGCCGGCCGCGGACAGCAGGTCTACCCACAGCCTCCCTAGGCAGGAACTAAGTCCGGCCGGGGAGAGCAGGTCTACCCACAGCCTCCCTAGGCAGGAACCAAGTCCGGCCGCGGAGACCAGGTCTACCCACCGCTTCCCTAGGCAGGAACCAAGTCCGGCCGCGGAGAGCAGGTCTACCCCGGAAGCGAGGCCGGCCGCGGAGAGCAGGTCTACCCACAGCTTCCCTAGGCAGGAACTAAGTCCGGCCGCGGAGAGCAGGTCTACCCCGGAAGCGAGGCCGGCCGCGGAGAGCAGGTCTACCCACAGCTTCCCTAGGCAGGAACTAAGTCCGGCCGCGGACAGCAGGTCTACCCCGAAAGCGAGGCCGGCCGCGGAGAGCAGGTCTACCCACAGCTTCCCTAGGCAGGAACTAAGTACGGCCGCGGAGAGCAGGTCTACCCCGGAAGCGAGGCCGGCCGCGGAGAGCAGGTCTACCCACAGCTTCCCTAGGCAGGAACTAAGTCCGGCCGCGGACAGCAGGTCTACCCACAGCCTCCGTAGGCAGGAACCGAGTCCGGCCGCGGAGACCAGGTCTACCCCGGAACCGAGTCCGGCTTGCGGACAGCAGGTCTACCCACCGCTTCCCTAGGCAGGAACTAAGTCCGGCCGCGGAGACCAGGTCTACCCCGGAACCGAGTCCGGCTTGCGGAGAGCAGGTCTACCCACCGCTTCTCTAGGCAGGAACTAAGTCCGGCCGCGGACAGCAGGTCTACCCACAGCCTCCCTAGGCAGGAACCGAGTCCGGCCGCGGAGAGCAGGTCTACCCACCGCTTCCCTAGGCAGGAACCAAGTCCGGCCGCGGAGAGCAGGTCTACCCCGGAAGCGAGGCCGGCCGCGGAGAGCAGGTCTACCCACAGCCTCCCTAGGCAGGAACCAAGTCCGGCCGCGGACAGCAGGTCTACCCCGGAAGCGAGGCCGGCCGCGGAGAGCAGGTCTACCCACAGCTTCCCTAGGCAGGAACCGAGTCCGGCCGCGGAGACCAGGTCTACCCACAGCCTCCCTAGGCAGGAACCGAGTCCGGCCGCGGAGACCAGGTCTACCCACAGCATCCCTAGGCAGGAACTAAGTCCGGCCGCGGAGAGCAGGTCTACCCACCGCTTCCCTAGGCAGGAACTAAGTCCGGCCGCGGAGAGCAGGTCTACCCACCGCTTCCCTAGGCAGGAACTAAGTCCGGCCGCGGAGAGCAGGTCTACCCACCGCTTCCCTAGGCAGGAACTAAGTCCGGCCGCGGAGAGCAGGTCTACCCACCGCTTCCCTAGGCAGGAACTAAGTCCGGCCGCGGAGAGCAGGTCTACCCACCGCTTCCCTAGGCAGGAACCGAGTCCGGCCGCGGAGACCAGGTCTACCCCGGAAGCGAGGCCGGCCGCGGAGAGCAGGTCTACCCACCGTTTCCCTAGGCAGGAACTAAGTCCGGCCGCGGAGAGCAGGTCTACCCACCGCTTCCCTAGGCAGGAACTAAGTCCGGCCGCGGACAGCAGGTCTACCCACAGCCTCCCTAGGCAGGAACTGTGTCCGGCCGCGGAGAGCAGGTCTACCCACCGCTTCCCTAGGCAGGAACCGAGTCCGGCCGCGGAGACCAGGTCTACCCCGGAAGCGAGGCCGGCCGCGGACAGCAGGTCTACCCACAGCCTCCGTAGGCAGGAACCAAGTCCGGCCGCGGAGACCAGGTCTACCTCGGGAGCCAGCGGCCGGGAACTGAGTCCGGCCGCGGACAGCAGGTCTACCCACCGCTTCTCTAGGCAGGAACTAAGTCCGGCCGCGGACAGCAGGTCTACCCACAGCCTCCCTAGGCAGGAACTAAGTCCGGCCGGGGACAGCAGGTCTACCCACCGCTTCCCTAGGCAGGAACTAAGTACGGCCGCGGACAGCAGGTCTACCCCGGAAGCGAGGCCGGCCGCGGAGAGCAGGTCTACCCACAGCTTCCCTAGGCAGGAACTAAGTCCGGCCGCGGACAGCAGGTCTACCCGCAGCCTCCGTAGGCAGGAACCGAGTCCGGCCGCGGACAGCAGGTCTACCCACAGCCTCCCTAGGCAGGAACCAAGTCCGGCCGCGGAGACCAGGTCTACCTCGGGAGCCAGCGGCCGGGAACTGAGTCCGGCCGCGGACAGCAGGTCTACCCACAGCCTCCCTAGGCAGGAACCAAGTCCGGCCGCGGAGAGCAGGTCTACCCACAGCCTCCCTAGGCAGGAACCAAGTCCGGCCGCGGAGAGCAGGTCTACCCACCGCTTCCCTAGGCAGGAACCGAGTCCGGCCGCGGACAGCAGGTCTACCCCGGAAGCGAGGCCGGCCGCGGAGAGCAGGTCTACCCACAGCTTCCCTAGGCAGGAACCAAGTCCGGCCGCGGAGACCAGGTCTACCTCGGGAGCCAGCGGCCGGGAACTGAGTCCGTCCGCGGACAGCAGGTCTACCCACAGCCTCCCTAGGCAGGAACTAAGTCCGGCCGCGGAGACCAGGTCTACCCCGGAAGCGAGGCCGGCCGCGGAGAGCAGGTCTACCCACAGCCTCCCTAGGCAGGAACTAAGTCCGGCCGCGGAGACCAGGTCTACCCTCCGCTTCCCTAGGCAGGAACCAAGTCCGGCCGCGGAGAGCAGATCTACCCACAGCCTCCCTAGGCAGGAACTAAGTCCGGCCGCGGAGACCAGGTCTACCCTCCGCTTCCCTAGGCAGGAACCAAGTCCGGCCGCGGAGAGCAGGTCTACCCACAGCCTCCCTAGGAAGGAACTAAGTCCGGCCGCGGAGAGCAGGTCTACCCACCGCTTCCCTTAGGCAGGAACTAAGTCCGGCCGCGGAGACCAGGTCTACCCCGGAAGCGAGGCCGGCCGCGGAGAGCAGGTCTACCCACAGCTTCCCTAGGCAGGAACCAAGTCCTGCCGCGGAGACCAGGTCTACCTCGGGAGCCAGCGGCCGGGAACTGAGTCCGGCCGCGGAGAGCAGGTCTACCCACAGCCTCCCTAGGCAGGAACTAAGTCCGGCCGCGGACAGCAGGTCTACCCACAGCCTCCCTAGGCAGGAACTAAGTCCGGCCGCGGAGACCAGGTCTACCCTCCGCTTCTCTAGGCAGGAACCAAGTCCGGCCGCGGAGACCAGGTCTACCCACAGCCTCCCTAGGAAGGAACTAAGTCCGGCCGCGGAGAGCAGGTCTACCCACCGCTTCCCTTAGGCAGGAACTAAGTCCGGCCGCGGAGAGCAGGTCTACCCACAGCTTCCCTAGGCAGGAACCAAGTCCGGCCGCGGAGAGCAGGTCTACCCACAGCTTCCCTAGGCAGGAACCAAGTCCGGCCGCGGAGAGCAGGTCTACCCACAGCTTCCCTAGGCAGGAACCAAGTCCGGCCGCGGAGAGCAGGTCTACCCACAAGCTTCCCTAGGCAGGAACCAAGTCCGGCCGCGGAGAGCAGGTCTACCCACAGCTTCCCTAGGCAGGAACCAAGTCCGGCCGCGGAGAGCAGGTCTACCCACAGCTTCCCTAGGCAGGAACCAAGTCCGGCCGCGGAGAGCAGGTCTACCCACCGCTTCCCTAGGCAGGAACCGAGTCCGGCCGCGGAGACCAGGTCTACCCCGGAAGCGAGGCCGGCCGCGGACAGCAGGTCTACCCACCGCTTCTCTAGGCAGGAACTAAGTCCGGCCGCGGACAGCAGGTCTACCCACAGCCTCCCTAGGCAGGAACTAAGTCCGGCCGGGGAGAGCAGGTCTACCCACAGCCTCCCTAGGCAGGAACCAAGTCCGGCCGCGGAGACCAGGTCTACCCACCGCTTCCCTAGGCAGGAACCAAGTCCGGCCGCGAGAGCAGGTCTACCCCGGAAGCGAGGCCGGCCGCGGAGAGCAGGTCTACCCACAGCTTCCCTAGGCAGGAACTAAGTCGGCCGCGGAGAGCAGGTCTACCCCGGAAGCGAGGCCGGCCGCGGAGAGCAGGTCTACCCACAGCCTCCCTAGGCAGGAACCAAGTCCGGCCGCGGAGACCAGGTCTACCCCGGAAGCGAGGCCGGCCGCGGAGAGCAGGTCTACCCACAGCCTCCCTAGGCAGGAACCGAGTCCGGCCGCGGAGACCAGGTCTACCCACCGCTTCCCTAGGCAGGAACTAAGTCCGGCCGCGGAGAGCAGGTCTACCCCACCGCTTCCCTAGGCAGGAACTAAGTCCGGCCGCGGACAGCAGGTCTACCCACCGCTTCCCTAGGCAGGAACGAAAGTCCGGCCGCGGAGACCAGGTCTACCCCGGAAGCGAGGCCGGCCGCGGACAGCAGGTCTACCCACCGCTTCCCCTAGGCAGGAACTAAGTCCGGCCGCGGAGAGCAGGTCTACCCACCGCTTCCCTAGGCAGGAACTAAGTCCGGCCGCGGACAGCAGGTCTACCCACAGCCTCCCTAGGCAGGAAACTGTGTCCGGCCGCGGAGAGCAGGTCTACCCACCGCTTCCCTAGGCAGGAACCGAGTCCGGCCGCGGAGACCAGGTCTACCCTGGAAGCGAGGCCGGCCGCGGACAGCAGGTCTACCCACCGCTTCTCTAGGCAGGAACTAAGTCCGGCCGCGGACAGCAGGTCTACCCACAGCCTCCCTAGGCAGGAACTAAGTCCGGCCGGGGAGAGCAGGTCTATCCACAGCCTCCCTAGGCAGGAACTGTGTCCGGCCGCGGAGACCAGGTCTACCCACCGCTTCCCTAGGCAGGAACCAAGTCCGGCCGCGGAGAGCAGGTCTACCCCGGAAGCGAGGCCGGCCGCGGAGAGCAGGTCTACCCACAGCTTCCCTAGGCAGGAACTAAGTCCGGCCGCGGAGAGCAGGTCTACCCCGGAAGCGAGTCCGGCCGCGGAGAGCAGGTCTACCCACAGCTTCCCTAGGCAGGAACTAAGTCCGGCCGCGGACAGCAGGTCTACCCCGGAAGCGAGGCCGGCCGCGGAGAGCAGGTCTACCCACAGCTTCCCTAGGCAGGAACTAAGTCCGGCCGCGGAGAGCAGGTCTACCCCGGAAGCGAGGCCGGCCGCGGAGAGCAGGTCTACCCACAGCTTCCCTAGGCAGGAACTAAGTCCGGCCGCGGACAGCAGGTCTACCCACAGCCTCCGTAGGCAGGAACCGAGTCCGGCCGCGGAGACCAGGTCTACCCCGGAACCGAGTCCGGCTTGCGGACAGCAGGTCTACCCACCGCTTCCCTAGGCAGGAACTAAGTCCGGCCGCGGAGACCAGGTCTACCCCGGAACCGAGTCCGGCTTGCAGAGAGCAGGTCTACCCACCGCTTCTCTAGGCAGGAACCGAGTCCGGCCGCGGACAGCAGGTCTACCCACAGCCTCCCTAGGCAGGAACCGAGTCCGGCCGCGGAGAGCAGGTCTACCCACCGCTTCCCTAGGCAGGAACCAAGTCCGGCCGCGGAGAGCAGGTCTACCCCGGAAGCGAGGCCGGCCGCGGAGAGCAGGTCTACCCACAGCTTCCCTAGGCAGGAACTGAGTCCGGCCGCGGAGACCAGGTCTACCCACAGCCTCCCTAGGCAGGAACCGAGTCCGGCCGCGGAGACCAGGTCTACCCACAGCTTCCCTAGGCAGGAACTAAGTCCGGCCGCGGAGAGCAGGTCTACCCACCGCTTCCCTAGGCAGGAACTAAGTCCGGCCGCGGAGAGCAGGTCTACCCACCGCTTCCCTAGGCAGGAACTAAGTCCGGCCGCGGAGAGCAGGTCTACCCACCGCTTCCCTAGGCAGGAACTAAGTCCGGCCGCGGAGAGCAGGTCTACCCACCGCTTCCCTAGGCAGGAACCGAGTCCGGCCGCGGAGACCAGGTCTACCCCGGAAGCGAGGCCGGCCGCGGAGAGCAGGTCTACCCACCGTTTCCCTAGGCAGGAACTAAGTCCGGCCGCGGAGAGCAGGTCTACCCACCGCTTCCCTAGGCAGGAACTAAGTCCGGCCGCGGACAGCAGGTCTACCCACAGCCTCCCTAGGCAGGAACTGTGTCCGGCCGCGGAGACCAGGTCTACCCACCGCTTCCCTAGGCAGGAACCGAGTCCGGCCGCGGAGACCAGGTCTACCCCGGAAGCGAGGCCGGCCGCGGACAGCAGGTCTACCCACAGCCTCCGTAGGCAGGAACCAAGTCCGGCCGCGGAGACCAGGTCTACCTCGGGAGCCAGCGGCCGGGAACTGAGTCCGGCCGCGGACAGCAGGTCTACCCACCGCTTCTCTAGGCAGGAACTAAGTCCGGCCGCGGACAGCAGGTCTACCCACAGCCTCCCTAGGCAGGAACTAAGTCCGGCCGGGGACAGCAGGTCTACCCACCGCTTCCCTAGGCAGGAACTAAGTACGGCCGCGGACAGCAGGTCTACCCCGGAAGCGAGGCCGGCCGCGGAGAGCAGGTCTACCCACAGCTTCCCTAGGCAGGAACTAAGTCCGGCCGCGGACAGCAGGTCTACCCACAGCCTCCCTAGGCAGGAACCGAGTCCGGCCGCGGACAGCAGGTCTACCCACAGCCTCCCTAGGCAGGAACCAAGTCCGGCCGCGGAGACCAGGTCTACCTCGGGAGCCAGCGGCCGGGAACTGAGTCCGGCCGCGAACAGCAGGTCTACCCACAGCCTCCCTAGGCAGGAACCAAGTCCGGCCGCGGAGACCAGGTCTACCCCGGAAGCGAGGCCGGCCGCGGAGAGCAGGTCTACCCACCGCTTCCCTAGGCAGGAACTAAGTCCGGCCGCGGAGAGCAGGTCTACCCCGGAACCGAGTCCGGCTTGCGGAGAGCAGGTCTACCCACCGCTTCCCTAGGCAGGAACTAAGTCCGGCCGCGGAGAGCAGGTCTACCCACCGCTTCCCTAGGCAGGAACGAAGTCCGGCCGCGGAGAGCAGGTCTACCCACCGCTTCCCTAGGCAGGAACTAAGTCCGGCCGCGGAGACCAGGTCTACCCCGGAACCGAGTCCGGCTTGCGGAGAGCAGGTCTACCCACCGCTTCTCTAGGCAGGAACTAAGTCCGGCCGCGGACAGCAGGTCTACCCACAGCCTCCCTAGGCAGGAACCGAGTCCGGCCGCGGAGAGCAGGTCTACCCACCGCTTCCCTAGGCAGGAACCAAGTTCGGCCGCGGAGAGCAGGTCTACCCCGGAAGCGAGGCCGGCCGCGGAGAGCAGGTCTACCCACAGCCTCCCTAGGCAGGAACCAAGTCCGGCCGCGGAGACCAGGTCTACCCACAGCTTCCCTAGGCAGGAACTAAGTCCGGCCGCGGAGAGCAGGTCTACCCACCGCTTCCCTAGACAGGAACTAAGTCCGGCCGCGGAGAGCAGGTCTACCCACAGCTTCCCTAGGCAGGAACTAAGTCCGGCCGCGGACAGCAGGTCTACCCACAGCCTCCGTAGGCAGGAACCGAGTCCGGCCGCGGAGAGCAGGTCTACCCCGGAACCGAGTCCGGCTTGCGGACAGCAGGTCTACCCACCGCTTCCCTAGGCAGGAACTAAGTCCGGCCGCGGAGACCAGGTCTACCCCGGAACCGAGTCCGGCCGCGGACAGCAGGTCTACCCACAGCCTCCCTAGGCAGGAACCGAGTCCGGCCGCGGAGAGCAGGTCTACCCACCGCTTCCCTAGGCAGGAACCAAGTCCGGCCGCGGAGAGCAGGTCTACCCCGGAAGCGAGGCCGGCCGCGGAGAGCAGGTCTACCCACAGCCTCCCTAGGCAGGAACCAAGTCCGGCCGCGGACAGCAGGTCTACCCCGGAAGCGAGGCCGGCCGCGGAGAGCAGGTCTACCCACAGCTTCCCTAGGCAGGAACCGAGTCCGGCCGCGGAGACCAGGTCTACCCACAGCTTCCCTAGGCAGGAACTAAGTCCGGCCGCGGAGAGCAGGTCTACCCACCGCTTCCCTAGGCAGGAACTAAGTCCGGCCGCGGAGAGCAGGTCTACCCACCGCTTCCCTAGGCAGGAACTAAGTCCGGCCGCGGAGAGCAGGTCTACCCACCGCTTCCCTAGGCAGGAACTAAGTCCGGCCGCGGAGAGCAGGTCTACCCACCGCTTCCCTAGGCAGGAACTAAGTCCGGCCGCGGAGAGCAGGTCTACCCACCGCTTCCCTAGGCAGGAACCGAGTCCGGCCGCGGAGACCAGGTCTACCCCGGAAGCGAGGCCGGCCGCGGAGAGCAGGTCTACCCACCGTTTCCCTAGGCAGGAACTAAGTCCGGCCGCGGAGAGCAGGTCTACCCACCGCTTCCCTAGGCAGGAACTAAGTCCGGCCGCGGACAGCAGGTCTACCCACAGCCTCCCTAGGCAGGAACTGTGTCCGGCCGCGGAGAGCAGGTCTACCCACCGCTTCCCTAGGCAGGAACCGAGTCCGGCCGCGGAGACCAGGTCTACCCCGGAAGCGAGGCCGGCCGCGGACAGCAGGTCTACCCACAGCCTCCGTAGGCAGGAACCAAGTCCGGCCGCGGAGACCAGGTCTACCTCGGGAGCCAGCGGCCGGGAACTGAGTCCGGCCGCGGACAGCAGGTCTACCCACCGCTTCTCTAGGCAGGAACTAAGTCCGGCCGCGGACAGCAGGTCTACCCACAGCCTCCCTAGGCAGGAACTAAGTCCGGCCGGGGACAGCAGGTCTACCCACCGCTTCCCTAGGCAGGAACTA
>NW_028154415.1:0-41562 GCF_965231275.1 Zosterops lateralis
CAGCAGGTTCACCTTGGTGTGTTTTCTGTGTTCTCCAAGTGAAAATAAGCCTGTCCGGAGCCCGTGGTAGCTCCAGCTGCTTTGGAACACATTCTGCCACACTTGCTCTTTCTGCATGTCTCTAGCAGCCAGAAAGCACTGTAAAGCGCTCTTTTCTCGAGAAAAGCAACACTCTGGGAAACCTCTGTAACTTTGCTTGCAGCAGCACCTTGGTGTGTTTTCTGTGTTCTCCAAGTGAAAATAAGCCTGTCCGGAGCCCGTGGTAGCTCCAGCTGCTTTGGAACACATTCTGCCACACTTGCTCTTTCTGCATGTCTCTAGCAGCCAGAAAGCGCTGTAAAGCGCTCTTTTCTCGAGAAAAGCAACACTCAGGGGGACCTCTGTAACTTTGCTTGCAGCAGCACCTTGGTGTGTTTTCTGTGTTCTCCAAGTGAAAATAAGCCTGTCAGGAGCCAGTGGTAGCTCCAGCTGCTTTGGAACACATTCTGCCACACTTGCTGTTTCTGCATGTCTCTAGCAGCCAGAAAGCGCTGTAAAGCGCTCTTTTCTCGAGAAAAGCAACACTCAGGGGGACCTCTGTAACTTTGCTTGCAGCAGCACCTTGGTGTGTTTTCTGTGTTCTCCAAGTGAAAATAAGCCTGTCCGGAGCCCGTGGTAGCTCCAGCTGCTTTGGAACACATTCTGCCACACTTGCTCTTTCTGCATGTCTCTAGCAGCCAGAAAGCGCTGTAAAGCGCTCTTTTCTCGAGAAAAGCAACACTCAGGGGGACCTCTGTAACTTTGCTTGCAGCAGCACCTTGGTGTGTTTTCTGTGTTCTCCAAGTGAAAATAAGCCTGTCAGGAGCCAGTGGTAGCTCCAGCTGCTTTGGAACACATTCTGCCACACTTGCTCTTTCTGCATGTCTCTAGCAGCCAGAAAGCGCTGTAAAGCGCTCTTTTCTCGAGAAAAGCAACACTCAGGGGGACTTCTGTAACTTTGCTTGCAGCAGCACCTTGGTGTGTTTTCTGTGTTCTCCAAGTGAAAATAAGCCTGTCAGGAGCCCGTGGTAGCTCCAGCTGCTTTGGAACACATTCTGCCACACTTGCTCTTTCTGCATGTCTCTAGCAGCCAGAAAGCGCTGGAAAGCGCTCTTTTCTCGAGAAAAGCAACACTCAGGGGGACCTCTGTAACTTTGCTTGCAGCAGCACCTTGGTGTGTTTTCTGTGTTCTCCAAGTGAAAATAAGCCTGTCCGGAGCCCGTGGTAGCTCCAGCTGCTTTGGAACACATTCTGCCACACTTGCTCTTTCTGCATGTCTCTAGCAGCCAGAAAGCGCTGTAAAGCGCTCTTTTCTCGAGAAAAGCAACACTCAGGGGGACCTCTGTAACTTTGCTTGCAGCAGCACCTGGGTGTGTTTTCTGTGTTCTCCAAGTGAAAATAAGCCTGTCCGGAGCCCGTGGTAGCTCCAGCTGCTTTGGAACACATTCTGCCACACTTGCTCTTTCTGCATGTCTCTAGCAGCCAGAAAGCACTGTAAAGCGCTCTTTTCTCGAGAAAAGCAATACTCAGGGGGACTTCTGTAACTTTGCTTGCAGCAGCACCTTGGTGTGTTTTCTGTGTTCTCCAAGTGAAAATAAGCCTGTCCGGAGCCCGTGGTAGCTCCAGCTGCTTTGGAACACATTCTGCCACACTTGCTCTTTCTGCATGTCTCTAGCAGCCAGAAAGCGCTGGAAAGCGCTCTTTTCTCGAGAAAAGCAACACTCAGGGGGACTTCTGTAACTTTGCTTGCAGCAGCACCTTGGTGTGTTTTCTGTGTTCTCCAAGTGAAAATAAGCCTGTCCGGAGCCCGTGGTAGCTCCAGCTGCTTTGGAACACATTCTGCCACACTTGCTCTTTCTGCATGTCTCTAGCAGCCAGAAAGCGCTGTAAAGCGCTCTTTTCTCGAGAAAAGCAACACTCAGGGGGACCTCTGTAACTTTGCTTGCAGCAGCACCTTGGTGTGTTTTCTGTGTTCTCCAAGTGAAAATAAGCCTGTCCGGAGCCCGTGGTAGCTCCAGCTGCTTTGGAACACATTCTGCCACACTTGCTCTTTCTGCATGTCTCTAGCAGCCAGAAAGCGCTGGAAAGCGCTCTTTTCTCGAGAAAAGCAACACTCAGGGGGACCTCTGTAACTTTGCTTGCAGCAGCACCTTGGTGTGTTTTCTGTGTTCTCCAAGTGAAAATAAGCCTGTCAGGAGCCCGTGGTAGCTCCAGCTGCTTTGGAACACATTCTGCCACACTTGCTCTTTCTGCATGTCTCTAGCAGCCAGAAAGCGCTGTAAAGCGCTCTTTTCTCGAGAAAAGCAACACTCAGGGGGATTTCTGTAACTTTGCTTGCAGCAGCACCTTGGTGTGTTTTCTGTGTTCTCCAAGTGAAAATAAGCCTGTCAGGAGCCCGTGGTAGCTCCAGCTGCTTTGGAACACATTCTGCCACACTTGCTCTTTCTGCATGTCTCTAGCAGCCAGAAAGCGCTGTAAAGCGCTCTTTTCTCGAGAAAAGCAACACTCAGGGAGGGTTCTGTAACTTTGCTTGCAGCAGCACCTTGGGTGTTTTCTGTGTTCTCCAAGTGAAAATAAGCCTGTCCGGAGCCCGTGGTAGCTCCAGCTGCTTTGGAACACATTCTGCCACACTTGCTCTTTCTGCATGTCTCTAGCAGCCAGAAAGCACTGTAAAGCGCTCTTTTCTCGAGAAAAGCAACACTCTGGGGGACCTCTGTAACTTTGCTTGCAGCAGCACCTTGGTGTGTTTTCTGTGTTCTCCAAGTGAAAATAAGCCTGTCAGGAGCCCGTGGTAGCTCCAGCTGCTTTGGAACACATTCTGCCACACTTGCTCTTTCTGCATGTCTCTAGCAGCCAGAAAGTGCTGTAAAGCGCTCTTTCCTCGAGAAAAGCAACACTCAGGGGGACTTCTGTAACTTTGCTTGCAGCAGCACCTTGGTGTGTTTTCTGTGTTCTCCAAGTGAAAATAAGCCTGTCCGGAGCCCGTGGTAGCTCCAGCTGCTTTGGAACACATTCTGCCACACTTGCTCTTTCTGCATGTCTCTAGCAGCCAGAAAGCGCTGGAAAGCGCTCTTTTCTCGAGAAAAGCAACACTCAGGGGGACTTCTGTAACTTTGCTTGCAGCAGCACCTTGGTGTGTTTTCTGTGTTCTCCAAGTGAAAATAAGCCTGTCCGGAGCCCGTGGTAGCTCCAGCTGCTTTGGAACACATTCTGCCACACTTGCTGTTTCTGCATGTCTCTAGCAGCCAGAAAGCGCTGTAAAGCGCTCTTTTCTCGAGAAAAGCAACACTCAGGGGGACTTCTGTCACTTTGCTTGCAGCAGCACCTGGGTGTGTTTTCTGTGTTCTCCAAGTGAAAATAAGCCTGTCCGGAGCCCGTGGTAGCTCCAGCTGCTTTGGAACACATTCTGCCACACTTGCTGTTTCTGCATGTCTCTAGCAGCCAGAAAGCGCTGTAAAGCGCTCTTTTCTCGAGAAAAGCAACACTCAGGGGGACCTCTGTAACTTTGCTTGCAGCAGCACCTTGGTGTGTTTTCTGTGTTCTCCAAGTGAAAATAAGCCTGTCCGGAGCCCGTGGTAGCTCCAGCTGCTTTGGAACACATTCTGCCACACTTGCTCTTTCTGCATGTCTCTAGCAGCCAGAAAGCACTGTAAAGCGCTCTTTTCTCGAGAAAAGCAACACTCAGGGGGACTTCTGTCACTTTGCTTGCAGCAGCACCTTGGTGTGTTTTCTGTGTTCTCCAAGTGAAAATAAGCCTGTCCGGAGCCCGTGGTAGCTCCAGCTGCTTTGGAACACATTCTGCCACACTTGCTCTTTCTGCATGTCTCTAGCAGCCAGAAAGCACTGTAAAGCGCTCTTTTCTCGAGAAAAGCAACACTCAGGGGGACTTCTGTAACTTTGCTTGCAGCAGCACCTTGGTGTGTTTTCTGTGTTCTCCAAGTGAAAATAAGCCTGTCCGGAGCCCGTGGTAGCTCCAGCTGCTTTGGAACACATTCTGCCACACTTGCTCTTTCTGCATGTCTCTAGCAGCCAGAAAGCGCTGTAAAGCGCTCTTTTCTCGAGAAAAGCAACACTCAGGGGGACTTCTGTAACTTTGCTTGCAGCAGCACCTTGGTGTGTTTTCTGTGTTCTCCAAGTGAAAATAAGCCTGTCCGGAGCCCGTGGTAGCTCCAGCTGCTTTGGAACACATTCTGCCACACTTGCTCTTTCTGCATGTCTCTAGCAGCCAGAAAGCGCTGTAAAGCGCTCTTTTCTCGAGAAAAGCAACACTCTGGGGGACTTCTGTAACTTTGCTTGCAGCAGCACCTTGGTGTGTTTTCTGTGTTCTCCAAGTGAAAATAAGCCTGTCCGGAGCCCGTGGTAGCTCCAGCTGCTTTGGAACACATTCTGCCACACTTGCTCTTTCTGCATGTCTCTAGCAGCCAGAAAGCGCTGTAAAGCGCTCTTTTCTCGAGAAAAGCAACACTCAGGGGGACTTTTGTCACTTTGCTTGCAGCAGCACCTTGGTGTGTTTTCTGTGTTCTCCAAGTGAAAATAAGCCTGTCCGGAGCCCGTGGTAGCTCCAGCTGCTTTGGAACACATTCTGCCACACTTGCTCTTTCTGCATGTCTCTAGCAGCCAGAAAGTGCTGTAAAGCGCTCTTTTCTCGAGAAAAGCAACACTCAGGGGGACCTCTGTAACTTTGCTTGCAGCAGCACCTTGGTGTGTTTTCTGTGTTCTCCAAGTGAAAATAAGCCTGTCCGGAGCCCGTGGTAGCTCCAGCTGCTTTGGAACACATTCTGCCACACTTGCTCTTTCTGCATGTCTCTAGCAGCCAGAAAGCACTGTAAAGCGCTCTTTTCTCGAGAAAAGCAACACTCTGGGAAACCTCTGTAACTTTGCTTGCAGCAGCACCTTGGTGTGTTTTCTGTGTTCTCCAAGTGAAAATAAGCCTGTCCGGAGCCCGTGGTAGCTCCAGCTGCTTTGGAACACATTCTGCCACACTTGCTCTTTCTGCATGTCTCTAGCAGCCAGAAAGCACTGTAAAGCGCTCTTTTCTCGAGAAAAGCAACACTCTGGGAAACCTCTGTAACTTTGCTTGCAGCAGCACCTTGGTGTGTTTTCTGTGTTCTCCAAGTGAAAATAAGCCTGTCCGGAGCCCGTGGTAGCTCCAGCTGCTTTGGAACACATTCTGCCACACTTGCTCTTTCTGCATGTCTCTAGCAGCCAGAAAGCGCTGTAAAGCGCTCTTTTCTCGAGAAAAGCAACACTCAGGGGGACTTCTGTCACTTTGCTTGCAGCAGCACCTTGGTGTGTTTTCTGTGTTCTCCAAGTGAAAATAAGCCTGTCAGGAGCCAGTGGTAGCTCCAGCTGCTTTGGAACACATTCTGCCACACTTGCTGTTTCTGCATGTCTCTAGCAGCCAGAAAGCGCTGTAAAGCGCTCTTTTCTCGAGAAAAGCAACACTCAGGGGGACCTCTGTAACTTTGCTTGCAGCAGCACCTTGGTGTGTTTTCTGTGTTCTCCAAGTGAAAATAAGCCTGTCCGGAGCCCGTGGTAGCTCCAGCTGCTTTGGAACACATTCTGCCACACTTGCTCTTTCTGCATGTCTCTAGCAGCCAGAAAGCGCTGTAAAGCGCTCTTTTCTCGAGAAAAGCAACACTCAGGGGGACCTCTGTAACTTTGCTTGCAGCAGCACCTTGGTGTGTTTTCTGTGTTCTCCAAGTGAAAATAAGCCTGTCAGGAGCCAGTGGTAGCTCCAGCTGCTTTGGAACACATTCTGCCACACTTGCTCTTTCTGCATGTCTCTAGCAGCCAGAAAGCGCTGTAAAGCACTCTTTTCTCGAGAAAAGCAACACTCAGGGGGACTTCTGTAACTTTGCTTGCAGCAGCACCTTGGTGTGTTTTCTGTGTTCTCCAAGTGAAAATAAGCCTGTCAGGAGCCCGTGGTAGCTCCAGCTGCTTTGGAACACATTCTGCCACACTTGCTCTTTCTGCATGTCTCTAGCAGCCAGAAAGCGCTGGAAAGCGCTCTTTTCTCGAGAAAAGCAACACTCAGGGGGACCTCTGTAACTTTGCTTGCAGCAGCACCTTGGTGTGTTTTCTGTGTTCTCCAAGTGAAAATAAGCCTGTCCGGAGCCCGTGGTAGCTCCAGCTGCTTTGGAACACATTCTGCCACACTTGCTCTTTCTGCATGTCTCTAGCAGCCAGAAAGCGCTGTAAAGCGCTCTTTTCTCGAGAAAAGCAACACTCAGGGGGACCTCTGTAACTTTGCTTGCAGCAGCACCTGGGTGTGTTTTCTGTGTTCTCCAAGTGAAAATAAGCCTGTCCGGAGCCCGTGGTAGCTCCAGCTGCTTTGGAACACATTCTGCCACACTTGCTCTTTCTGCATGTCTCTAGCAGCCAGAAAGCACTGTAAAGCGCTCTTTTCTCGAGAAAAGCAATACTCAGGGGGACTTCTGTAACTTTGCTTGCAGCAGCACCTTGGTGTGTTTTCTGTGTTCTCCAAGTGAAAATAAGCCTGTCCGGAGCCCGTGGTAGCTCCAGCTGCTTTGGAACACATTCTGCCACACTTGCTCTTTCTGCATGTCTCTAGCAGCCAGAAAGCGCTGGAAAGCGCTCTTTTCTCGAGAAAAGCAACACTCAGGGGGACTTCTGTAACTTTGCTTGCAGCAGCACCTTGGTGTGTTTTCTGTGTTCTCCAAGTGAAAATAAGCCTGTCCGGAGCCCGTGGTAGCTCCAGCTGCTTTGGAACACATTCTGCCACACTTGCTCTTTCTGCATGTCTCTAGCAGCCAGAAAGCGCTGTAAAGCGCTCTTTTCTCGAGAAAAGCAACACTCAGGGGGACCTCTGTAACTTTGCTTGCAGCAGCACCTTGGTGTGTTTTCTGTGTTCTCCAAGTGAAAATAAGCCTGTCAGGAGCCCGTGGTAGCTCCAGCTGCTTTGGAACACATTCTGCCACACTTGCTCTTTCTGCATGTCTCTAGCAGCCAGAAAGCGCTGGAAAGCGCTCTTTTCTCGAGAAAAGCAACACTCAGGGGGATTTCTGTAACTTTGCTTGCAGCAGCACCTTGGTGTGTTTTCTGTGTTCTCCAAGTGAAAATAAGCCTGTCAGGAGCCCGTGGTAGCTCCAGCTGCTTTGGAACACATTCTGCCACACTTGCTCTTTCTGCATGTCTCTAGCAGCCAGAAAGCGCTGTAAAGCGCTCTTTTCTCGAGAAAAGCAACACTCAGGGAGGGTTCTGTAACTTTGCTTGCAGCAGCACCTTGGGTGTTTTCTGTGTTCTCCAAGTGAAAATAAGCCTGTCCGGAGCCCGTGGTAGCTCCAGCTGCTTTGGAACACATTCTGCCACACTTGCTCTTTCTGCATGTCTCTAGCAGCCAGAAAGCACTGTAAAGCGCTCTTTTCTCGAGAAAAGCAACACTCAGGGGGACCTCTGTAACTTTGCTTGCAGCAGCACCTTGGTGTGTTTTCTGTGTTCTCCAAGTGAAAATAAGCCTGTCAGGAGCCAGTGGTAGCTCCAGCTGCTTTGGAACACATTCTGCCACACTTGCTCTTTCTGCATGTCTCTTGCAGCCAGAAAGCGCTGTAAAGCACTCTTTTCTCGAGAAAAGCAACACTCAGGGGGACTTCTGTAACTTTGCTTGCAGCAGCACCTTGGTGTGTTTTCTGTGTTCTCCAAGTGAAAATAAGCCTGTCCGGAGCCCGTGGTAGCTCCAGCTGCTTTGGAACACATTCTGCCACACTTGCTCTTTCTGCATGTCTCTAGCAGCCAGAAAGCGCTGGAAAGCGCTCTTTTCTCGAGAAAAGCAACACTCAGCGGGACTTCTGTAACTTTGCTTGCAGCAGCACCTTGGTGTGTTTTCTGTGTTCTCCAAGTGAAAATAAGCCTGTCCGGAGCCCGTGGTAGCTCCAGCTGCTTTGGAACACATTCTGCCACACTTGCTCTTTCTGCATGTCTCTAGCAGCCAGAAAGCGCTGTAAAGCGCTCTTTTCTCGAGAAAAGCAACACTCAGGGGGATTTCTGTAACTTTGCTTGCAGCAGCACCTTGGTGTGTTTTCTGTGTTCTCCAAGTGAAAATAAGCCTGTCAGGAGCCCGTGGTAGCTCCAGCTGCTTTGGAACACATTCTGCCACACTTGCTCTTTCTGCATGTCTCTAGCAGCCAGAAAGCACTGTAAAGCGCTCTTTTCTCGAGAAAAGCAACACTCAGGGGGACCTCTGTAACTTTGCTTGCAGCAGCACCTTGGTGTGTTTTCTGTGTTCTCCAAGTGAAAATAAGCCTGTCCGGAGCCCGTGGTAGCTCCAGCTGCTTTGGAACACATTCTGCCACACTTGCTCTTTCTGCATGTCTCTAGCAGCCAGAAAGCGCTGGAAAGCGCTCTTTTCTCGAGAAAAGCAACACTCAGGGGGACCTCTGTAACTTTGCTTGCAGCAGCACCTGGGTGTGTTTTCTGTGTTCTCCAAGTGAAAATAAGCCTGTCCGGAGCCCGTGGTAGCTCCAGCTGCTTTGGAACACATTCTGCCACACTTGCTCTTTCTGCATGTCTCTAGCAGCCAGAAAGCGCTGTAAAGCGCTCTTTTCTCGAGAAAAGCAACACTCAGGGAGGGTTCTGTAACTTTGCTTGCAGCAGCACCTTGGGTGTTTTCTGTGTTCTCCAAGTGAAAATAAGCCTGTCCGGAGCCCGTGGTAGCTCCAGCTGCTTTGGAACACATTCTGCCACACTTGCTCTTTCTGCATGTCTCTAGCAGCCAGAAAGCACTGTAAAGCGCTCTTTTCTCGAGAAAAGCAACACTCTGGGGGACTTCTGTAACTTTGCTTGCAGCAGCACCTTGGTGTGTTTTCTGTGTTCTCCAAGTGAAAATAAGCCTGTCAGGAGCCCGTGGTAGCTCCAGCTGCTTTTGAACACATTCTGCCACACTTGCTCTTTCTGCATGTCTCTAGCAGCCAGAAAGCGCTGGAAAGCGCTCTTTTCTCGAGAAAAGCAACACTCAGGGGGACTTCTGTAACTTTGCTTGCAGCAGCACCTTGGTGTGTTTTCTGTGTTCTCCAAGTGAAAATAAGCCTGTCCGGAGCCTGTGGTAGCTCCAGCTGCTTTGGAACACATTCTGCCACACTTGCTCTTTCTGCATGTCTCTAGCAGCCAGAAAGCGCTGTAAAGCGCTCTTTTCTCGAGAAAAGCAACACTCAGGGGGACTTCTGTCACTTTGCTTGCAGCAGCACCTTGGTGTGTTTTCTGTGTTCTCCAAGTGAAAATAAGCCTGTCCGGAGCCCGTGGTAGCTCCAGCTGCTTTGGAACACATTCTGCCACACTTGCTCTTTCTGCATGTCTCTAGCAGCCAGAAAGCACTGTAAAGCGCTCTTTTCTCGAGAAAAGCAACACTCAGGGGGACCTCTGTAACTTTGCTTGCAGCAGCACCTTGGTGTGTTTTCTGTGTTCTCCAAGTGAAAATAAGCCTGTCCGGAGCCCGTGGTAGCTCCAGCTGCTTTGGAACACATTCTGCCACACTTGCTCTTTCTGCATGTCTCTAGCAGCCAGAAAGCACTGTAAAGCGCTCTTTTCTCGAGAAAAGCAACACTCAGGGGGACTTCTGTCACTTTGCTTGCAGCAGCACCTTGGTGTGTTTTCTGTGTTCTCCAAGTGAAAATAAGCCTGTCCGGAGCCCGTGGTAGCTCCAGCTGCTTTGGAACACATTCTGCCACACTTGCTCTTTCTGCATGTCTCTAGCAGCCAGAAAGCACTGTAAAGCGCTCTTTTCTCGAGAAAAGCAACACTCAGGGGGACTTCTGTCACTTTGCTTGCAGCAGCACCTTGGTGTGTTTTCTGTGTTCTCCAAGTGAAAATAAGCCTGTCCGGAGCCCGTGGTAGCTCCAGCTGCTTTGGAACACATTCTGCCACACTTGCTGTTTCTGCATGTCTCTAGCAGCCAGAAAGCGCTGTAAAGCGCTCTTTTCTCGAGAAAAGCAACACTCAGGGGGACTTCTGTCACTTTGCTTGCAGCAGCACCTTGGTGTGTTTTCTGTGTTCTCCAAGTGAAAATAAGCCTGTCCGGAGCCCGTGGTAGCTCCAGCTGCTTTGGAACACATTCTGCCACACTTGCTCTTTCTGCATGTCTCTAGCAGCCAGAAAGCGCTGTAAAGCGCTCTTTTCTCGAGAAAAGCAACACTCAGGGGGATTTCTGTAACTTTGCTTGCAGCAGCACCTTGGTGTGTTTTCTGTGTTCTCCAAGTGAAAATAAGCCTGTCCGGAGCCCGTGGTAGCTCCAGCTGCTTTGGAACACATTCTGCCACACTTGCTCTTTCTGCATGTCTCTAGCAGCCAGAAAGCGCTGTAAAGCGCTCTTTTCTCGAGAAAAGCAACACTCAGGGGGACCTCTGTAACTTTGCTTGCAGCAGCACCTTGGTGTGTTTTCTGTGTTCTCCAAGTGAAAATAAGCCTGTCCGGAGCCCGTGGTAGCTCCAGCTGCTTTGGAACACATTCTGCCACACTTGCTCTTTCTGCATGTCTCTAGCAGCCAGAAAGCGCTGTAAAGCACTCTTTTCTCGAGAAAAGCAACACTCAGGGGGACTTCTGTAACTTTGCTTGCAGCAGCACCTTGGTGTGTTTTCTGTGTTCTCCAAGTGAAAATAAGCCTGTCCGGAGCCCGTGGTAGCTCCAGCTGCTTTGGAACACATTCTGCCACACTTGCTCTTTCTGCATGTCTCTAGCAGCCAGAAAGCGCTGGAAAGCGCTCTTTTCTCGAGAAAAGCAACACTCAGGGGGATTTCTGTAACTTTGCTTGCAGCAGCACCTTGGTGTGTTTTCTGTGTTCTCCAAGTGAAAATAAGCCTGTCAGGAGCCCGTGGTAGCTCCAGCTGCTTTGGAACACATTCTGCCACACTTGCTCTTTCTGCATGTCTCTAGCAGCCAGAAAGCGCTGTAAAGCGCTCTTTTCTCGAGAAAAGCAACACTCAGGGAGGGTTCTGTAACTTTGCTTGCAGCAGCACCTTGGGTGTTTTCTGTGTTCTCCAAGTGAAAATAAGCCTGTCCGGAGCCCGTGGTAGCTCCAGCTGCTTTGGAACACATTCTGCCACACTTGCTCTTTCTGCATGTCTCTAGCAGCCAGAAAGCACTGTAAAGCGCTCTTTTCTCGAGAAAAGCAACACTCAGGGGGACCTCTGTAACTTTGCTTGCAGCAGCACCTTGGTGTGTTTTCTGTGTTCTCCAAGTGAAAATAAGCCTGTCAGGAGCCAGTGGTAGCTCCAGCTGCTTTGGAACACATTCTGCCACACTTGCTCTTTCTGCATGTCTCTAGCAGCCAGAAAGCGCTGTAAAGCACTCTTTTCTCGAGAAAAGCAACACTCAGGGGGACTTCTGTAACTTTGCTTGCAGCAGCACCTTGGTGTGTTTTCTGTGTTCTCCAAGTGAAAATAAGCCTGTCCGGAGCCCGTGGTAGCTCCAGCTGCTTTGGAACACATTCTGCCACACTTGCTCTTTCTGCATGTCTCTAGCAGCCAGAAAGCGCTGTACAGCGCTCTTTTCTCGAGAAAAGCAACACTCAGCGGGACTTCTGTAACTTTGCTTGCAGCAGCACCTTGGTGTGTTTTCTGTGTTCTCCAAATGAAAATAAGCCTGTCCGGAGCCCGTGGTAGCTCCAGCTGCTTTGGAACACATTCTGCCACACTTGCTCTTTCTGCATGTCTCTAGCAGCCAGAAAGCGCTGTAAAGCGCTCTTTTCTCGAGAAAAGCAACACTCAGGGGGATTTCTGTAACTTTGCTTGCAGCAGCACCTTGGTGTGTTTTCTGTGTTCTCCAAGTGAAAATAAGCCTGTCAGGAGCCCGTGGTAGCTCCAGCTGCTTTGGAACACATTCTGCCACACTTGCTCTTTCTGCATGTCTCTAGCAGCCAGAAAGCGCTGTAAAGCGCTCTTTTCTCGAGAAAAGCAACACTCAGGGAGGGTTCTGTAACTTTGCTTGCAGCAGCACCTTGGGTGTTTTCTGTGTTCTCCAAGTGAAAATAAGCCTGTCCGGAGCCCGTGGTAGCTCCAGCTGCTTTGGAACACATTCTGCCACACTTGCTCTTTCTGCATGTCTCTAGCAGCCAGAAAGCACTGTAAAGCGCTCTTTTCTCGAGAAAAGCAACACTCTGGGGGACTTCTGTAACTTTGCTTGCAGCAGCACCTTGGTGTGTTTTCTGTGTTCTCCAAGTGAAAATAAGCCTGTCCGGAGCCCGTGGTAGCTCCAGCTGCTTTGGAACACATTCTGCCACACTTGCTCTTTCTGCATGTCTCTAGCAGCCAGAAAGCGCTGTAAAGCGCTCTTTTCTCGAGAAAAGCAACACTCAGGGGGACTTCTGTAACTTTGCTTGCAGCAGCACCTTGGTGTGTTTTCTGTGTTCTCCAAGTGAAAATAAGCCTGTCCGGAGCCCGTGGTAGCTCCAGCTGCTTTGGAACACATTCTGCCACACTTGCTCTTTCTGCATGTCTCTAGCAGCCAGAAAGCGCTGTAAAGCGCTCTTTTATCGAGAAAAGCAACACTCAGGGGGACTTCTGTCACTTTGCTTGCAGCAGCACCTTGGTGTGTTTTCTGTGTTCTCCAAGTGAAAATAAGCCTGTCCGGAGCCCGTGGTAGCTCCAGCTGCTTTGGAACACATTCTGCCACACTTGCTCTTTCTGCATGTCTCTAGCAGCCAGAAAGCACTGTAAAGCGCTCTTTTCTCGAGAAAAGCAACACTCAGGGGGACTTCTGTCACTTTGCTTGCAGCAGCACCTTGGTGTGTTTTCTGTGTTCTCCAAGTGAAAATAAGCCTGTCCGGAGCCCGTGGTAGCTCCAGCTGCTTTGGAACACATTCTGCCACACTTGCTCTTTCTGCATGTCTCTAGCAGCCAGAAAGCACTGTAAAGCGCTCTTTTCTCGAGAAAAGCAACACTCAGGGGGACTTCTGTCACTTTGCTTGCAGCAGCACCTTGGTGTGTTTTCTGTGTTCTCCAAGTGAAAATAAGCCTGTCCGGAGCCAGTGGTAGCTCCAGCTGCTTTGGAACACATTCTGCCACACTTGCTCTTTCTGCATGTCTCTAGCAGCCAGAAAGCGCTGTAAAGCGCTCTTTTCTCGAGAAAAGCAACACTCAGGGGGACTTCTGTAACTTTGCTTGCAGCAGCACCTTGGTGTGTTTTCTGTGTTCTCCAAGTGAAAATAAGCCTGTCCGGAGCCCGTGGTAGCTCCAGCTGCTTTGGAACACATTCTGCCACACTTGCTGTTTCTGCATGTCTCTAGCAGCCAGAAAGCACTGTAAAGCGCTCTTTTCTCGAGAAAAGCAACACTCAGGGGGATTTCTGTAACTTTGCTTGCAGCAGCACCTTGGTGTGTTTTCTGTGTTCTCCAAGTGAAAATAAGCCTGTCCGGAGCCCGTGGTAGCTCCAGCTGCTTTGGAACACATTCTGCCACACTTGCTCTTTCTGCATGTCTCTAGCAGCCAGAAAGCGCTGTAAAGCGCTCTTTTCTCGAGAAAAGCAACACTCAGGGGGATTTCTGTAACTTTGCTTGCAGCAGCACCTTGGTGTGTTTTCTGTGTTCTCCAAGTGAAAATAAGCCTGTCAGGAGCCCGTGGTAGCTCCAGCTGCTTTGGAACACATTCTGCCACACTTGCTCTTTCTGCATGTCTCTAGCAGCCAGAAAGCGCTGTAAAGCGCTCTTTTCTCGAGAAAAGCAACACTCAGGGGGACCTCTGTAACTTTGCTTGCAGCAGCACCTGGGTGTGTTTTCTGTGTTCTCCAAGTGAAAATAAGCCTGTCCGGAGCCCGTGGTAGCTCCAGCTGCTTTGGAACACATTCTGCCACACTTGCTCTTTCTGCATGTCTCTAGCAGCCAGAAAGCACTGTAAAGCGCTCTTTTCTCGAGAAAAGCAACACTCAGGGGGACTTCTGTCACTTTGCTTGCAGCAGCACCTTGGTGTGTTTTCTGTGTTCTCCAAGTGAAAATAAGCCTGTCCGGAGCCCGTGGTAGCTCCAGCTGCTTTGGAACACATTCTGCCACACTTGCTCTTTCTGCATGTCTCTAGCAGCCAGAAAGCACTGTAAAGCGCTCTTTTCTCGAGAAAAGCAACACTCAGGGGGACTTCTGTCACTTTGCTTGCAGCAGCACCTTGGTGTGTTTTCTGTGTTCTCCAAGTGAAAATAAGCCTGTCCGGAGCCCGTGGTAGCTCCAGCTGCTTTGGAACACATTCTGCCACACTTGCTCTTTCTGCATGTCTCTAGCAGCCAGAAAGCGCTGTAAAGCGCTCTTTTCTCGAGAAAAGCAACACTCAGGGGGACTTCTGTAACTTTGCTTGCAGCAGCACCTTGGTGTGTTTTCTGTGTTCTCCAAGTGAAAATAAGCCTGTCCGGAGCCCGTGGTAGCTCCAGCTGCTTTGGAACACATTCTGCCACACTTGCTCTTTCTGCATGTCTCTAGCAGCCAGAAAGCGCTGTAAAGCGCTCTTTTCTCGAGAAGAGCAACACTCAGGGGGACTTCTGTCACTTTGCTTGCAGCAGCACCTGGGTGTGTTTTCTGTGTTCTCCAAGTGAAAATAAGCCTGTCCGGAGCCCGTGGTAGCTCCAGCTGCTTTGGAACACATTCTGCCACACTTGCTCTTTCTGCATGTCTCTAGCAGCCAGAAAGCGCTGTAAAGCGCTCTTTTCTCGAGAAAAGCAACACTCAGGGGGACTTCTGTCACTTTGCTTGCAGCAGCACCTTGGTGTGTTTTCTGTGTTCTCCAAGTGAAAATAAGCCTGTCCGGAGCCCGTGGTAGCTCCAGCTGCTTTGGAACACATTCTGCCACACTTGCTCTTTCTGCATGTCTCTAGCAGCCAGAAAGCACTGTAAAGCGCTCTTTTCTCGAGAAAAGCAACACTCAGGGGGACTTCTGTAACTTTGCTTGCAGCAGCACCTTGGTGTGTTTTCTGTGTTCTCCAAGTGAAAATAAGCCTGTCCGGAGCCCGTGGTAGCTCCAGCTGCTTTGGAACACATTCTGCCACACTTGCTCTTTCTGCATGTCTCTAGCAGCCAGAAAGCGCTGTAAAGCGCTCTTTTCTCGAGAAAAGCAACACTCAGGGGGATTTCTGTAACTTTGCTTGCAGCAGCACCTTGGTGTGTTTTCTGTGTTCTCCAAGTGAAAATAAGCCTGTCCGGAGCCCGTGGTAGCTCCAGCTGCTTTGGAACACATTCTGCCACACTTGCTCTTTCTGCATGTCTCTAGCAGCCAGAAAGCGCTGTAAAGCGCTCTTTTCTCGAGAAAAGCAACACTCAGGGGGACTTCTGTAACTTTGCTTGCAGCAGCACCTTGGTGTGTTTTCTGTGTTCTCCAAGTGAAAATAAGCCTGTCCGGAGCCCGTGGTAGCTCCAGCTGCTTTGGAACACATTCTGCCACACTTGCTCTTTCTGCATGTCTCTAGCAGCCAGAAAGCGCTGTAAAGCGCTCTTTTCTCGAGAAAAGCAACACTCTGGGGGACCTCTGTAACTTTGCTTGCAGCAGCACCTGGGTGTGTTTTCTGTGTTCTCCAAGTGAAAATAAGCCTGTCCGGAGCCCGTGGTAGCTCCAGCTGCTTTGGAACACATTCTGCCACACTTGCTCTTTCTGCATGTCTCTAGCAGCCAGAAAGCACTGTAAAAGCGCTCTTTTCTCGAGAAAAGCAATACTCAGGGGAACTTCTGTAACTTTGCTTGCAGCAGCACCTTGGTGTGTTTTCTGTGTTCTCCAAGTGAAAATAAGCCTGTCCGGAGCCTGTGGTAGCTCCAGCTGCTTTGGAACACATTCTGCCACACTTGCTCTTTCTGCATGTCTCTAGCAGCCAGAAAGCGCTGTAAAGCGCTCTTTTCTCGAGAAAAGCAACACTCAGGGGGACTTCTGTAACTTTGCTTGCAGCAGCACCTTGGTGTGTTTTCTGTGTTCTCCAAGTGAAAATAAGCCTGTCCGGAGCCCGTGGTAGCTCCAGCTGCTTTGGAACACATTCTGCCACACTTGCTCTTTCTGCATGTCTCTAGCAGCCAGAAAGCGCTGGAAAGCGCTCTTTTCTCGAGAAAAGCAACACTCAGGGAGGGTTCTGTAACTTTGCTTGCAGCAGCACCTTGGTGTGTTTTCTGTGTTCTCCAAGTGAAAATAAGCCTGTCCGGAGCCTGTGGTAGCTCCAGCTGCTTTGGAACACATTCTGCCACACTTGCTCTTTCTGCATGTCTCTAGCAGCCAGAAAGCGCTGGAAAGCGCTCTTTTCTCGAGAAAAGCAACACTCAGGGGGACTTCTGTAACTTTGCTTGCAGCAGCACCTTGGTGTGTTTTCTGTGTTCTCCAAGTGAAAATAAGCCTGTCCGGAGCCCGTGGTAGCTCCAGCTGCTTTGGAACACATTCTGCCACACTTGCTCTTTCTGCATGTCTCTAGCAGCCAGAAAGCGCTGTAAAGCGCTCTTTTCTCGAGAAAAGCAACACTCAGGGGGACCTCTGTAACTTTGCTTGCAGCAGCACCTTGGTGTGTTTTCTGTGTTCTCCAAGTGAAAATAAGCCTGTCCGGAGCCCGTGGTAGCTCCAGCTGCTTTGGAACACATTCTGCCACACTTGCTCTTTCTGCATGTCTCTAGCAGCCAGAAAGCGCTGGAAAGCGCTCTTTTCTCGAGAAAAGCAACACTCAGGGGGACCTCTGTAACTTTGCTTGCAGCAGCACCTGGGTGTGTTTTCTGTGTTCTCCAAGTGAAAATAAGCCTGTCCGGAGCCCGTGGTAGCTCCAGCTGCTTTGGAACACATTCTGCCACACTTGCTCTTTCTGCATGTCTCTAGCAGCCAGAAAGCACTGTAAAGCGCTCTTTTCTCGAGAAAAGCAATACTCAGGGGAACTTCTGTAACTTTGCTTGCAGCAGCACCTTGGTGTGTTTTCTGTGTTCTCCAAGTGAAAATAAGCCTGTCCGGAGCCTGTGGTAGCTCCAGCTGCTTTGGAACACATTCTGCCACACTTGCTCTTTCTGCATGTCTCTAGCAGCCAGAAAGCGCTGTAAAGCGCTCTTTTCTCGAGAAAAGCAACACTCAGGGGGACTTCTGTAACTTTGCTTGCAGCAGCACCTTGGTGTGTTTTCTGTGTTCTCCAAGTGAAAATAAGCCTGTCCGGAGCCCGTGGTAGCTCCAGCTGCTTTGGAACACATTCTGCCACACTTGCTCTTTCTGCATGTCTCTAGCAGCCAGAAAGCGCTGTAAAGCGCTCTTTTCTCGAGAAAAGCAACACTCAGGGGGATTTCTGTAACTTTGCTTGCAGCAGCACCTTGGTGTGTTTTCTGTGTTCTCCAAGTGAAAATAAGCCTGTCAGGAGCCCGTGGTAGCTCCAGCTGCTTTGGAACACATTCTGCCACACTTGCTCTTTCTGCATGTCTCTAGCAGCCAGAAAGCGCTGTAAAGCGCTCTTTTCTCGAGAAAAGCAACACTCAGGGGGATTTCTGTAACTTTGCTTGCAGCAGCACCTTGGTGTGTTTTCTGTGTTCTCCAAGTGAAAATAAGCCTGTCAGGAGCCCGTGGTAGCTCCAGCTGCTTTGGAACACATTCTGCCACACTTGCTCTTTCTGCATGTCTCTAGCAGCCAGAAAGCGCTGTAAAGCGCTCTTTTCTCGAGAAAAGCAACACTCAGGGAGGGTTCTGTAACTTTGCTTGCAGCAGCACCTTGGGTGTTTTCTGTGTTCTCCAAGTGAAAATAAGCCTGTCCGGAGCCCGTGGTAGCTCCAGCTGCTTTGGAACACATTCTGCCACACTTGCTCTTTCTGCATGTCTCTAGCAGCCAGAAAGCACTGTAAAGCGCTCTTTTCTCGAGAAAAGCAACACTCTGGGGGACCTCTGTAACTTTGCTTGCAGCAGCACCTTGGTGTGTTTTCTGTGTTCTCCAAGTGAAAATAAGCCTGTCAGGAGCCCGTGGTAGCTCCAGCTGCTTTGGAACACATTCTGCCACACTTGCTCTTTCTGCATGTCTCTAGCAGCCAGAAAGTGCTGTAAAGCGCTCTTTCCTCGAGAAAAGCAACACTCAGGGGGACTTCTGTAACTTTGCTTGCAGCAGCACCTTGGTGTGTTTTCTGTGTTCTCCAAGTGAAAATAAGCCTGTCCGGAGCCCGTGGTAGCTCCAGCTGCTTTGGAACACATTCTGCCACACTTGCTCTTTCTGCATGTCTCTAGCAGCCAGAAAGCGCTGGAAAGCGCTCTTTTCTCGAGAAAAGCAACACTCAGGGGGACTTCTGTAACTTTGCTTGCAGCAGCACCTTGGTGTGTTTTCTGTGTTCTCCAAGTGAAAATAAGCCTGTCCGGAGCCCGTGGTAGCTCCAGCTGCTTTGGAACACATTCTGCCACACTTGCTGTTTCTGCATGTCTCTAGCAGCCAGAAAGCGCTGTAAAGCGCTCTTTTCTCGAGAAAAGCAACACTCAGGGGGACTTCTGTCACTTTGCTTGCAGCAGCACCTGGGTGTGTTTTCTGTGTTCTCCAAGTGAAAATAAGCCTGTCCGGAGCCCGTGGTAGCTCCAGCTGCTTTGGAACACATTCTGCCACACTTGCTGTTTCTGCATGTCTCTAGCAGCCAGAAAGCGCTGTAAAGCGCTCTTTTCTCGAGAAAAGCAACACTCAGGGGGACCTCTGTAACTTTGCTTGCAGCAGCACCTTGGTGTGTTTTCTGTGTTCTCCAAGTGAAAATAAGCCTGTCCGGAGCCCGTGGTAGCTCCAGCTGCTTTGGAACACATTCTGCCACACTTGCTCTTTCTGCATGTCTCTAGCAGCCAGAAAGCACTGTAAAGCGCTCTTTTCTCGAGAAAAGCAACACTCAGGGGGACTTCTGTCACTTTGCTTGCAGCAGCACCTTGGTGTGTTTTCTGTGTTCTCCAAGTGAAAATAAGCCTGTCCGGAGCCCGTGGTAGCTCCAGCTGCTTTGGAACACATTCTGCCACACTTGCTCTTTCTGCATGTCTCTAGCAGCCAGAAAGCACTGTAAAGCGCTCTTTTCTCGAGAAAAGCAACACTCAGGGGGACTTCTGTAACTTTGCTTGCAGCAGCACCTTGGTGTGTTTTCTGTGTTCTCCAAGTGAAAATAAGCCTGTCCGGAGCCCGTGGTAGCTCCAGCTGCTTTGGAACACATTCTGCCACACTTGCTCTTTCTGCATGTCTCTAGCAGCCAGAAAGCGCTGTAAAGCGCTCTTTTCTCGAGAAAAGCAACACTCAGGGGGACTTCTGTAACTTTGCTTGCAGCAGCACCTTGGTGTGTTTTCTGTGTTCTCCAAGTGAAAATAAGCCTGTCCGGAGCCCGTGGTAGCTCCAGCTGCTTTGGAACACATTCTGCCACACTTGCTCTTTCTGCATGTCTCTAGCAGCCAGAAAGCGCTGTAAAGCGCTCTTTTCTCGAGAAAAGCAACACTCTGGGGGACTTCTGTAACTTTGCTTGCAGCAGCACCTTGGTGTGTTTTCTGTGTTCTCCAAGTGAAAATAAGCCTGTCCGGAGCCCGTGGTAGCTCCAGCTGCTTTGGAACACATTCTGCCACACTTGCTCTTTCTGCATGTCTCTAGCAGCCAGAAAGCGCTGTAAAGCGCTCTTTTCTCGAGAAAAGCAACACTCAGGGGGACTTTTGTCACTTTGCTTGCAGCAGCACCTTGGTGTGTTTTCTGTGTTCTCCAAGTGAAAATAAGCCTGTCCGGAGCCCGTGGTAGCTCCAGCTGCTTTGGAACACATTCTGCCACACTTGCTCTTTCTGCATGTCTCTAGCAGCCAGAAAGTGCTGTAAAGCGCTCTTTTCTCGAGAAAAGCAACACTCAGGGGGACCTCTGTAACTTTGCTTGCAGCAGCACCTTGGTGTGTTTTCTGTGTTCTCCAAGTGAAAATAAGCCTGTCCGGAGCCCGTGGTAGCTCCAGCTGCTTTGGAACACATTCTGCCACACTTGCTCTTTCTGCATGTCTCTAGCAGCCAGAAAGCACTGTAAAGCGCTCTTTTCTCGAGAAAAGCAACACTCTGGGAAACCTCTGTAACTTTGCTTGCAGCAGCACCTTGGTGTGTTTTCTGTGTTCTCCAAGTGAAAATAAGCCTGTCCGGAGCCCGTGGTAGCTCCAGCTGCTTTGGAACACATTCTGCCACACTTGCTCTTTCTGCATGTCTCTAGCAGCCAGAAAGCACTGTAAAGCGCTCTTTTCTCGAGAAAAGCAACACTCTGGGAAACCTCTGTAACTTTGCTTGCAGCAGCACCTTGGTGTGTTTTCTGTGTTCTCCAAGTGAAAATAAGCCTGTCCGGAGCCCGTGGTAGCTCCAGCTGCTTTGGAACACATTCTGCCACACTTGCTCTTTCTGCATGTCTCTAGCAGCCAGAAAGCGCTGTAAAGCGCTCTTTTCTCGAGAAAAGCAACACTCAGGGGGACCTCTGTAACTTTGCTTGCAGCAGCACCTTGGTGTGTTTTCTGTGTTCTCCAAGTGAAAATAAGCCTGTCAGGAGCCAGTGGTAGCTCCAGCTGCTTTGGAACACATTCTGCCACACTTGCTGTTTCTGCATGTCTCTAGCAGCCAGAAAGCGCTGTAAAGCGCTCTTTTCTCGAGAAAAGCAACACTCAGGGGGACCTCTGTAACTTTGCTTGCAGCAGCACCTTGGTGTGTTTTCTGTGTTCTCCAAGTGAAAATAAGCCTGTCCGGAGCCCGTGGTAGCTCCAGCTGCTTTGGAACACATTCTGCCACACTTGCTCTTTCTGCATGTCTCTAGCAGCCAGAAAGCGCTGTAAAGCGCTCTTTTCTCGAGAAAAGCAACACTCAGGGGGACCTCTGTAACTTTGCTTGCAGCAGCACCTTGGTGTGTTTTCTGTGTTCTCCAAGTGAAAATAAGCCTGTCAGGAGCCAGTGGTAGCTCCAGCTGCTTTGGAACACATTCTGCCACACTTGCTCTTTCTGCATGTCTCTAGCAGCCAGAAAGCGCTGTAAAGCACTCTTTTCTCGAGAAAAGCAACACTCAGGGGGACTTCTGTAACTTTGCTTGCAGCAGCACCTTGGTGTGTTTTCTGTGTTCTCCAAGTGAAAATAAGCCTGTCAGGAGCCCGTGGTAGCTCCAGCTGCTTTGGAACACATTCTGCCACACTTGCTCTTTCTGCATGTCTCTAGCAGCCAGAAAGCGCTGGAAAGCGCTCTTTTCTCGAGAAAAGCAACACTCAGGGGGACCTCTGTAACTTTGCTTGCAGCAGCACCTTGGTGTGTTTTCTGTGTTCTCCAAGTGAAAATAAGCCTGTCCGGAGCCCGTGGTAGCTCCAGCTGCTTTGGAACACATTCTGCCACACTTGCTCTTTCTGCATGTCTCTAGCAGCCAGAAAGCGCTGTAAAGCGCTCTTTTCTCGAGAAAAGCAACACTCAGGGGGACCTCTGTAACTTTGCTTGCAGCAGCACCTGGGTGTGTTTTCTGTGTTCTCCAAGTGAAAATAAGCCTGTCCGGAGCCCGTGGTAGCTCCAGCTGCTTTGGAACACATTCTGCCACACTTGCTCTTTCTGCATGTCTCTAGCAGCCAGAAAGCACTGTAAAGCGCTCTTTTCTCGAGAAAAGCAATACTCAGGGGGACTTCTGTAACTTTGCTTGCAGCAGCACCTTGGTGTGTTTTCTGTGTTCTCCAAGTGAAAATAAGCCTGTCCGGAGCCCGTGGTAGCTCCAGCTGCTTTGGAACACATTCTGCCACACTTGCTCTTTCTGCATGTCTCTAGCAGCCAGAAAGTGCTGTAAAGCGCTCTTTTCTCGAGAAAAGCAACACTCAGGGGGACCTCTGTAACTTTGCTTGCAGCAGCACCTTGGTGTGTTTTCTGTGTTCTCCAAGTGAAAATAAGCCTGTCCGGAGCCCGTGGTAGCTCCAGCTGCTTTGGAACACATTCTGCCACACTTGCTCTTTCTGCATGTCTCTAGCAGCCAGAAAGCACTGTAAAGCGCTCTTTTCTCGAGAAAAGCAACACTCTGGGAAACCTCTGTAACTTTGCTTGCAGCAGCACCTTGGTGTGTTTTCTGTGTTCTCCAAGTGAAAATAAGCCTGTCCGGAGCCCGTGGTAGCTCCAGCTGCTTTGGAACACATTCTGCCACACTTGCTCTTTCTGCATGTCTCTAGCAGCCAGAAAGCACTGTAAAGCGCTCTTTTCTCGAGAAAAGCAACACTCTGGGAAACCTCTGTAACTTTGCTTGCAGCAGCACCTTGGTGTGTTTTCTGTGTTCTCCAAGTGAAAATAAGCCTGTCCGGAGCCCGTGGTAGCTCCAGCTGCTTTGGAACACATTCTGCCACACTTGCTCTTTCTGCATGTCTCTAGCAGCCAGAAAGCGCTGTAAAGCGCTCTTTTCTCGAGAAAAGCAACACTCAGGGGGACCTCTGTAACTTTGCTTGCAGCAGCACCTTGGTGTGTTTTCTGTGTTCTCCAAGTGAAAATAAGCCTGTCAGGAGCCAGTGGTAGCTCCAGCTGCTTTGGAACACATTCTGCCACACTTGCTGTTTCTGCATGTCTCTAGCAGCCAGAAAGCGCTGTAAAGCGCTCTTTTCTCGAGAAAAGCAACACTCAGGGGGACCTCTGTAACTTTGCTTGCAGCAGCACCTTGGTGTGTTTTCTGTGTTCTCCAAGTGAAAATAAGCCTGTCCGGAGCCCGTGGTAGCTCCAGCTGCTTTGGAACACATTCTGCCACACTTGCTCTTTCTGCATGTCTCTAGCAGCCAGAAAGCGCTGTAAAGCGCTCTTTTCTCGAGAAAAGCAACACTCAGGGGGACCTCTGTAACTTTGCTTGCAGCAGCACCTTGGTGTGTTTTCTGTGTTCTCCAAGTGAAAATAAGCCTGTCAGGAGCCAGTGGTAGCTCCAGCTGCTTTGGAACACATTCTGCCACACTTGCTCTTTCTGCATGTCTCTAGCAGCCAGAAAGCGCTGTAAAGCACTCTTTTCTCGAGAAAAGCAACACTCAGGGGGACTTCTGTAACTTTGCTTGCAGCAGCACCTTGGTGTGTTTTCTGTGTTCTCCAAGTGAAAATAAGCCTGTCAGGAGCCCGTGGTAGCTCCAGCTGCTTTGGAACACATTCTGCCACACTTGCTCTTTCTGCATGTCTCTAGCAGCCAGAAAGCGCTGGAAAGCGCTCTTTTCTCGAGAAAAGCAACACTCAGGGGGACCTCTGTAACTTTGCTTGCAGCAGCACCTTGGTGTGTTTTCTGTGTTCTCCAAGTGAAAATAAGCCTGTCCGGAGCCCGTGGTAGCTCCAGCTGCTTTGGAACACATTCTGCCACACTTGCTCTTTCTGCATGTCTCTAGCAGCCAGAAAGCGCTGTAAAGCGCTCTTTTCTCGAGAAAAGCAACACTCAGGGGGACCTCTGTAACTTTGCTTGCAGCAGCACCTGGGTGTGTTTTCTGTGTTCTCCAAGTGAAAATAAGCCTGTCCGGAGCCCGTGGTAGCTCCAGCTGCTTTGGAACACATTCTGCCACACTTGCTCTTTCTGCATGTCTCTAGCAGCCAGAAAGCACTGTAAAGCGCTCTTTTCTCGAGAAAAGCAATACTCAGGGGGACTTCTGTAACTTTGCTTGCAGCAGCACCTTGGTGTGTTTTCTGTGTTCTCCAAGTGAAAATAAGCCTGTCCGGAGCCCGTGGTAGCTCCAGCTGCTTTGGAACACATTCTGCCACACTTGCTCTTTCTGCATGTCTCTAGCAGCCAGAAAGCGCTGGAAAGCGCTCTTTTCTCGAGAAAAGCAACACTCAGGGGGACTTCTGTAACTTTGCTTGCAGCAGCACCTTGGTGTGTTTTCTGTGTTCTCCAAGTGAAAATAAGCCTGTCCGGAGCCCGTGGTAGCTCCAGCTGCTTTGGAACACATTCTGCCACACTTGCTCTTTCTGCATGTCTCTAGCAGCCAGAAAGCGCTGTAAAGCGCTCTTTTCTCGAGAAAAGCAACACTCAGGGGGACCTCTGTAACTTTGCTTGCAGCAGCACCTTGGTGTGTTTTCTGTGTTCTCCAAGTGAAAATAAGCCTGTCAGGAGCCCGTGGTAGCTCCAGCTGCTTTGGAACACATTCTGCCACACTTGCTCTTTCTGCATGTCTCTAGCAGCCAGAAAGCGCTGGAAAGCGCTCTTTTCTCGAGAAAAGCAACACTCAGGGGGATTTCTGTAACTTTGCTTGCAGCAGCACCTTGGTGTGTTTTCTGTGTTCTCCAAGTGAAAATAAGCCTGTCAGGAGCCCGTGGTAGCTCCAGCTGCTTTGGAACACATTCTGCCACACTTGCTCTTTCTGCATGTCTCTAGCAGCCAGAAAGCGCTGTAAAGCGCTCTTTTCTCGAGAAAAGCAACACTCAGGGAGGGTTCTGTAACTTTGCTTGCAGCAGCACCTTGGGTGTTTTCTGTGTTCTCCAAGTGAAAATAAGCCTGTCCGGAGCCCGTGGTAGCTCCAGCTGCTTTGGAACACATTCTGCCACACTTGCTCTTTCTGCATGTCTCTAGCAGCCAGAAAGCACTGTAAAGCGCTCTTTTCTCGAGAAAAGCAACACTCAGGGGGACCTCTGTAACTTTGCTTGCAGCAGCACCTTGGTGTGTTTTCTGTGTTCTCCAAGTGAAAATAAGCCTGTCAGGAGCCAGTGGTAGCTCCAGCTGCTTTGGAACACATTCTGCCACACTTGCTCTTTCTGCATGTCTCTTGCAGCCAGAAAGCGCTGTAAAGCACTCTTTTCTCGAGAAAAGCAACACTCAGGGGGACTTCTGTCACTTTGCTTGCAGCAGCACCTTGGTGTGTTTTCTGTGTTCTCCAAGTGAAAATAAGCCTGTCCGGAGCCCGTGGTAGCTCCAGCTGCTTTGGAACACATTCTGCCACACTTGCTCTTTCTGCATGTCTCTAGCAGCCAGAAAGCGCTGGAAAGCGCTCTTTTCTCGAGAAAAGCAACACTCAGCGGGACTTCTGTAACTTTGCTTGCAGCAGCACCTTGGTGTGTTTTCTGTGTTCTCCAAGTGAAAATAAGCCTGTCCGGAGCCCGTGGTAGCTCCAGCTGCTTTGGAACACATTCTGCCACACTTGCTCTTTCTGCATGTCTCTAGCAGCCAGAAAGCGCTGTAAAGCGCTCTTTTCTCGAGAAAAGCAACACTCAGGGGGATTTCTGTAACTTTGCTTGCAGCAGCACCTTGGTGTGTTTTCTGTGTTCTCCAAGTGAAAATAAGCCTGTCAGGAGCCCGTGGTAGCTCCAGCTGCTTTGGAACACATTCTGCCACACTTGCTCTTTCTGCATGTCTCTAGCAGCCAGAAAGCACTGTAAAGCGCTCTTTTCTCGAGAAAAGCAACACTCAGGGGGACCTCTGTAACTTTGCTTGCAGCAGCACCTTGGTGTGTTTTCTGTGTTCTCCAAGTGAAAATAAGCCTGTCCGGAGCCCGTGGTAGCTCCAGCTGCTTTGGAACACATTCTGCCACACTTGCTCTTTCTGCATGTCTCTAGCAGCCAGAAAGCGCTGGAAAGCGCTCTTTTCTCGAGAAAAGCAACACTCAGGGGGACCTCTGTAACTTTGCTTGCAGCAGCACCTGGGTGTGTTTTCTGTGTTCTCCAAGTGAAAATAAGCCTGTCCGGAGCCCGTGGTAGCTCCAGCTGCTTTGGAACACATTCTGCCACACTTGCTCTTTCTGCATGTCTCTAGCAGCCAGAAAGCGCTGTAAAGCGCTCTTTTCTCGAGAAAAGCAACACTCAGGGAGGGTTCTGTAACTTTGCTTGCAGCAGCACCTTGGGTGTTTTCTGTGTTCTCCAAGTGAAAATAAGCCTGTCCGGAGCCCGTGGTAGCTCCAGCTGCTTTGGAACACATTCTGCCACACTTGCTCTTTCTGCATGTCTCTAGCAGCCAGAAAGCACTGTAAAGCGCTCTTTTCTCGAGAAAAGCAACACTCTGGGGGACTTCTGTAACTTTGCTTGCAGCAGCACCTTGGTGTGTTTTCTGTGTTCTCCAAGTGAAAATAAGCCTGTCAGGAGCCCGTGGTAGCTCCAGCTGCTTTTGAACACATTCTGCCACACTTGCTCTTTCTGCATGTCTCTAGCAGCCAGAAAGCGCTGGAAAGCGCTCTTTTCTCGAGAAAAGCAACACTCAGGGGGACTTCTGTCACTTTGCTTGCAGCAGCACCTTGGTGTGTTTTCTGTGTTCTCCAAGTGAAAATAAGCCTGTCCGGAGCCCGTGGTAGCTCCAGCTGCTTTGGAACACATTCTGCCACACTTGCTCTTTCTGCATGTCTCTAGCAGCCAGAAAGCACTGTAAAGCGCTCTTTTCTCGAGAAAAGCAACACTCAGGGGGACCTCTGTAACTTTGCTTGCAGCAGCACCTTGGTGTGTTTTCTGTGTTCTCCAAGTGAAAATAAGCCTGTCCGGAGCCCGTGGTAGCTCCAGCTGCTTTGGAACACATTCTGCCACACTTGCTCTTTCTGCATGTCTCTAGCAGCCAGAAAGCACTGTAAAGCGCTCTTTTCTCGAGAAAAGCAACACTCAGGGGGACTTCTGTCACTTTGCTTGCAGCAGCACCTTGGTGTGTTTTCTGTGTTCTCCAAGTGAAAATAAGCCTGTCCGGAGCCCGTGGTAGCTCCAGCTGCTTTGGAACACATTCTGCCACACTTGCTCTTTCTGCATGTCTCTAGCAGCCAGAAAGCACTGTAAAGCGCTCTTTTCTCGAGAAAAGCAACACTCAGGGGGACTTCTGTCACTTTGCTTGCAGCAGCACCTTGGTGTGTTTTCTGTGTTCTCCAAGTGAAAATAAGCCTGTCCGGAGCCCGTGGTAGCTCCAGCTGCTTTGGAACACATTCTGCCACACTTGCTGTTTCTGCATGTCTCTAGCAGCCAGAAAGCGCTGTAAAGCGCTCTTTTCTCGAGAAAAGCAACACTCAGGGGGACTTCTGTCACTTTGCTTGCAGCAGCACCTTGGTGTGTTTTCTGTGTTCTCCAAGTGAAAATAAGCCTGTCCGGAGCCCGTGGTAGCTCCAGCTGCTTTGGAACACATTCTGCCACACTTGCTCTTTCTGCATGTCTCTAGCAGCCAGAAAGCGCTGTAAAGCGCTCTTTTCTCGAGAAAAGCAACACTCAGGGGGATTTCTGTAACTTTGCTTGCAGCAGCACCTTGGTGTGTTTTCTGTGTTCTCCAAGTGAAAATAAGCCTGTCCGGAGCCCGTGGTAGCTCCAGCTGCTTTGGAACACATTCTGCCACACTTGCTCTTTCTGCATGTCTCTAGCAGCCAGAAAGCGCTGTAAAGCGCTCTTTTCTCGAGAAAAGCAACACTCAGGGGGACCTCTGTAACTTTGCTTGCAGCAGCACCTTGGTGTGTTTTCTGTGTTCTCCAAGTGAAAATAAGCCTGTCCGGAGCCCGTGGTAGCTCCAGCTGCTTTGGAACACATTCTGCCACACTTGCTCTTTCTGCATGTCTCTAGCAGCCAGAAAGCGCTGTAAAGCACTCTTTTCTCGAGAAAAGCAACACTCAGGGGGACTTCTGTAACTTTGCTTGCAGCAGCACCTTGGTGTGTTTTCTGTGTTCTCCAAGTGAAAATAAGCCTGTCCGGAGCCCGTGGTAGCTCCAGCTGCTTTGGAACACATTCTGCCACACTTGCTCTTTCTGCATGTCTCTAGCAGCCAGAAAGCGCTGGAAAGCGCTCTTTTCTCGAGAAAAGCAACACTCAGGGGGATTTCTGTAACTTTGCTTGCAGCAGCACCTTGGTGTGTTTTCTGTGTTCTCCAAGTGAAAATAAGCCTGTCAGGAGCCCGTGGTAGCTCCAGCTGCTTTGGAACACATTCTGCCACACTTGCTCTTTCTGCATGTCTCTAGCAGCCAGAAAGCGCTGTAAAGCGCTCTTTTCTCGAGAAAAGCAACACTCAGGGAGGGTTCTGTAACTTTGCTTGCAGCAGCACCTTGGGTGTTTTCTGTGTTCTCCAAGTGAAAATAAGCCTGTCCGGAGCCCGTGGTAGCTCCAGCTGCTTTGGAACACATTCTGCCACACTTGCTCTTTCTGCATGTCTCTAGCAGCCAGAAAGCACTGTAAAGCGCTCTTTTCTCGAGAAAAGCAACACTCAGGGGGACCTCTGTAACTTTGCTTGCAGCAGCACCTTGGTGTGTTTTCTGTGTTCTCCAAGTGAAAATAAGCCTGTCAGGAGCCAGTGGTAGCTCCAGCTGCTTTGGAACACATTCTGCCACACTTGCTCTTTCTGCATGTCTCTAGCAGCCAGAAAGCGCTGTAAAGCACTCTTTTCTCGAGAAAAGCAACACTCAGGGGGACTTCTGTAACTTTGCTTGCAGCAGCACCTTGGTGTGTTTTCTGTGTTCTCCAAGTGAAAATAAGCCTGTCCGGAGCCCGTGGTAGCTCCAGCTGCTTTGGAACACATTCTGCCACACTTGCTCTTTCTGCATGTCTCTAGCAGCCAGAAAGCGCTGTACAGCGCTCTTTTCTCGAGAAAAGCAACACTCAGCGGGACTTCTGTAACTTTGCTTGCAGCAGCACCTTGGTGTGTTTTCTGTGTTCTCCAAATGAAAATAAGCCTGTCCGGAGCCCGTGGTAGCTCCAGCTGCTTTGGAACACATTCTGCCACACTTGCTCTTTCTGCATGTCTCTAGCAGCCAGAAAGCGCTGTAAAGCGCTCTTTTCTCGAGAAAAGCAACACTCAGGGGGATTTCTGTAACTTTGCTTGCAGCAGCACCTTGGTGTGTTTTCTGTGTTCTCCAAGTGAAAATAAGCCTGTCAGGAGCCCGTGGTAGCTCCAGCTGCTTTGGAACACATTCTGCCACACTTGCTCTTTCTGCATGTCTCTAGCAGCCAGAAAGCGCTGTAAAGCGCTCTTTTCTCGAGAAAAGCAACACTCAGGGAGGGTTCTGTAACTTTGCTTGCAGCAGCACCTTGGGTGTTTTCTGTGTTCTCCAAGTGAAAATAAGCCTGTCCGGAGCCCGTGGTAGCTCCAGCTGCTTTGGAACACATTCTGCCACACTTGCTCTTTCTGCATGTCTCTAGCAGCCAGAAAGCACTGTAAAGCGCTCTTTTCTCGAGAAAAGCAACACTCTGGGGGACTTCTGTAACTTTGCTTGCAGCAGCACCTTGGTGTGTTTTCTGTGTTCTCCAAGTGAAAATAAGCCTGTCCGGAGCCCGTGGTAGCTCCAGCTGCTTTGGAACACATTCTGCCACACTTGCTCTTTCTGCATGTCTCTAGCAGCCAGAAAGCGCTGTAAAGCGCTCTTTTCTCGAGAAAAGCAACACTCAGGGGGACTTCTGTAACTTTGCTTGCAGCAGCACCTTGGTGTGTTTTCTGTGTTCTCCAAGTGAAAATAAGCCTGTCCGGAGCCCGTGGTAGCTCCAGCTGCTTTGGAACACATTCTGCCACACTTGCTCTTTCTGCATGTCTCTAGCAGCCAGAAAGCGCTGTAAAGCGCTCTTTTATCGAGAAAAGCAACACTCAGGGGGACTTCTGTCACTTTGCTTGCAGCAGCACCTTGGTGTGTTTTCTGTGTTCTCCAAGTGAAAATAAGCCTGTCCGGAGCCCGTGGTAGCTCCAGCTGCTTTGGAACACATTCTGCCACACTTGCTCTTTCTGCATGTCTCTAGCAGCCAGAAAGCACTGTAAAGCGCTCTTTTCTCGAGAAAAGCAACACTCAGGGGGACTTCTGTCACTTTGCTTGCAGCAGCACCTTGGTGTGTTTTCTGTGTTCTCCAAGTGAAAATAAGCCTGTCCGGAGCCCGTGGTAGCTCCAGCTGCTTTGGAACACATTCTGCCACACTTGCTCTTTCTGCATGTCTCTAGCAGCCAGAAAGCACTGTAAAGCGCTCTTTTCTCGAGAAAAGCAACACTCAGGGGGACTTCTGTCACTTTGCTTGCAGCAGCACCTTGGTGTGTTTTCTGTGTTCTCCAAGTGAAAATAAGCCTGTCCGGAGCCAGTGGTAGCTCCAGCTGCTTTGGAACACATTCTGCCACACTTGCTCTTTCTGCATGTCTCTAGCAGCCAGAAAGCGCTGTAAAGCGCTCTTTTCTCGAGAAAAGCAACACTCAGGGGGACTTCTGTAACTTTGCTTGCAGCAGCACCTTGGTGTGTTTTCTGTGTTCTCCAAGTGAAAATAAGCCTGTCCGGAGCCCGTGGTAGCTCCAGCTGCTTTGGAACACATTCTGCCACACTTGCTGTTTCTGCATGTCTCTAGCAGCCAGAAAGCACTGTAAAGCGCTCTTTTCTCGAGAAAAGCAACACTCAGGGGGATTTCTGTAACTTTGCTTGCAGCAGCACCTTGGTGTGTTTTCTGTGTTCTCCAAGTGAAAATAAGCCTGTCCGGAGCCCGTGGTAGCTCCAGCTGCTTTGGAACACATTCTGCCACACTTGCTCTTTCTGCATGTCTCTAGCAGCCAGAAAGCGCTGTAAAGCGCTCTTTTCTCGAGAAAAGCAACACTCAGGGGGATTTCTGTAACTTTGCTTGCAGCAGCACCTTGGTGTGTTTTCTGTGTTCTCCAAGTGAAAATAAGCCTGTCAGGAGCCCGTGGTAGCTCCAGCTGCTTTGGAACACATTCTGCCACACTTGCTCTTTCTGCATGTCTCTAGCAGCCAGAAAGCGCTGTAAAGCGCTCTTTTCTCGAGAAAAGCAACACTCAGGGGGACCTCTGTAACTTTGCTTGCAGCAGCACCTGGGTGTGTTTTCTGTGTTCTCCAAGTGAAAATAAGCCTGTCCGGAGCCCGTGGTAGCTCCAGCTGCTTTGGAACACATTCTGCCACACTTGCTCTTTCTGCATGTCTCTAGCAGCCAGAAAGCACTGTAAAGCGCTCTTTTCTCGAGAAAAGCAATACTCAGGGGGACTTCTGTAACTTTGCTTGCAGCAGCACCTTGGTGTGTTTTCTGTGTTCTCCAAGTGAAAATAAGCCTGTCCGGAGCCCGTGGTAGCTCCAGCTGCTTTGGAACACATTCTGCCACACTTGCTCTTTCTGCATGTCTCTAGCAGCCAGAAAGCGCTGTAAAGCGCTCTTTTCTCGAGAAAAGCAACACTCAGGGGGACTTCTGTAACTTTGCTTGCAGCAGCACCTTGGTGTGTTTTCTGTGTTCTCCAAGTGAAAATAAGCCTGTCCGGAGCCCGTGGTAGCTCCAGCTGCTTTGGAACACATTCTGCCACACTTGCTCTTTCTGCATGTCTCTAGCAGCCAGAAAGCGCTGGAAAGCGCTCTTTTCTCGAGAAAAGCAACACTCAGGGGGATTTCTGTAACTTTGCTTGCAGCAGCACCTTGGTGTGTTTTCTGTGTTCTCCAAGTGAAAATAAGCCTGTCAGGAGCCCGTGGTAGCTCCAGCTGCTTTGGAACACATTCTGCCACACTTGCTCTTTCTGCATGTCTCTAGCAGCCAGAAAGCGCTGTAAAGCGCTCTTTTCTCGAGAAAAGCAACACTCAGGGGGATTTCTGTAACTTTGCTTGCAGCAGCACCTTGGTGTGTTTTCTGTGTTCTCCAAGTGAAAATAAGCCTGTCAGGAGCCCGTGGTAGCTCCAGCTGCTTTGGAACACATTCTGCCACACTTGCTCTTTCTGCATGTCTCTAGCAGCCAGAAAGCGCTGTAAAGCGCTCTTTTCTCGAGAAAAGCAACACTCAGGGAGGGTTCTGTAACTTTGCTTGCAGCAGCACCTTGGGTGTTTTCTGTGTTCTCCAAGTGAAAATAAGCCTGTCCGGAGCCCGTGGTAGCTCCAGCTGCTTTGGAACACATTCTGCCACACTTGCTCTTTCTGCATGTCTCTAGCAGCCAGACAGCGCTGTAAAGCGCTCTTTTCTCGAGAAAAGCAACACTCTGGGGGACTTCTGTAACTTTGCTTGCAGCAGCACCTTGGTGTGTCTTCTGTGTTCTCCAAGTGAAAATAAGCCTGTCAGGAGCCCGTGGTAGCTCCAGCTGCTTTGGAACACATTCTGCCACACTTGCTCTTTCTGCATGTCTCTAGCAGCCAGAAAGCGCTGTAAAGCGCTCTTTTCTCGAGAAAAGCAACACTCAGGGGGACTTCAGTAACTTTGCTTGCAGCAGCACCTTGGTGTGTTTTCTGTGTTCTCCAAGTGAAAATAAGCCTGTCCGGAGCCCGTGGTAGCTCCAGCTGCTTTGGAACACATTCTGCCACACTTGCTCTTTCTGCATGTCTCTAGCAGCCAGAAAGCGCTGTAAAGCGCTCTTTTCTCGAGAAGAGCAACACTCAGGGGGACCTCTGTCACTTTGCTTGCAGCAGCACCTGGGTGTGTTTTCTGTGTTCTCCAAGTGAAAATAAGCCTGTCCGGAGCCCGTGGTAGCTCCAGCTGCTTTGGAACACATTCTGCCACACTTGCTCTTTCTGCATGTCTCTAGCAGCCAGAAAGCGCTGGAAAGCACTCTTTTCTCGAGAAAAGCAACACTCAGGGGGACTTCTGTCACTTTGCTTGCAGCAGCACCTTGGTGTGTTTTCTGTGTTCTCCAAGTGAAAATAAGCCTGTCCGGAGCCCGTGGTAGCTCCAGCTGCTTTGGAACACATTCTGCCACACTTGCTCTTTCTGCATGTCTCTAGCAGCCAGAAAGCACTGTAAAGCGCTCTTTTCTCGAGAAAAGCAACACTCAGGGGGACTTTTGTAACTTTGCTTGCAGCAGCACCTTGGTGTGTTTTCTGTGTTCTCCAAGTGAAAATAAGCCTGTCCGGAGCCCGTGGTAGCTCCAGCTGCTTTGGAACACATTCTGCCACACTTGCTCTTTCTGCATGTCTCTAGCAGCCAGAAAGCACTGTAAAGCGCTCTTTTCTCGAGAAAAGCAACACTCAGGGGGACTTCTGTCACTTTGCTTGCAGCAGCACCTTGGTGTGTTTTCTGTGTTCTCCAAGTGAAAATAAGCCTGTCTGGAGCCCGTGGTAGCTCCAGCTGCTTTGGAACACATTCTGCCACACTTGCTCTTTCTGCATGTCTCTAGCAGCCAGAAAGCACTGTAAAGCGCTCTTTTCTCGAGAAAAGCAACACTCAGGGGGACTTCTGTCACTTTGCTTGCAGCAGCACCTTGGTGTGTTTTCTGTGTTCTCCAAGTGAAAATAAGCCTGTCCGGAGCCCGTGGTAGCTCCAGCTGCTTTGGAACACATTCTGCCACACTTGCTCTTTCTGCATGTCTCTAGCAGCCAGAAAGCGCTGTAAAGCGCTCTTTTCTCGAGAAAAGCAACACTCAGGGGGACTTCTGTAACTTTGCTTGCAGCAGCACCTTGGTGTGTTTTCTGTGTTCTCCAAGTGAAAATAAGCCTGTCCGGAGCCCGTGGTAGCTCCAGCTGCTTTGGAACACATTCTGCCACACTTGCTCTTTCTGCATGTCTCTAGCAGCCAGAAAGCACTGTAAAGCGCTCTTTTCTCGAGAAAAGCAACACTCAGGGGGATTTTTGTAACTTTGCTTGCAGCAGCACCTTGGTGTGTTTTCTGTGTTCTCCAAGTGAAAATAAGCCTGTCCGGAGCCCGTGGTAGCTCCAGCTGCTTTGGAACACATTCTGCCACACTTGCTCTTTCTGCATGTCTCTAGCAGCCAGAAAGCGCTGTAAAGCGCTCTTTTCTCGAGAAAAGCAACACTCAGGGGGACCTCTGTAACTTTGCTTGCAGCAGCACCTTGGTGTGTTTTCTGTGTTCTCCAAGTGAAAATAAGCCTGTCCGGAGCCCGTGGTAGCTCCAGCTGCTTTGGAACACATTCTGCCACACTTGCTCTTTCTGCATGTCTCTAGCAGCCAGAAAGTGCTGTAAAGCGCTCTTTTCTCGAGAAAAGCAACACTCAGGGGGACCTCTGTAACTTTGCTTGCAGCAGCACCTTGGTGTGTTTTCTGTGTTCTCCAAGTGAAAAGAAGCCTGTCCGGAGCCCGTGGTAGCTCCAGCTGCTTTGGAACACATTCTGCCACACTTGCTCTTTCTGCATGTCTCTAGCAGCCAGAAAGCACTGTAAAGCGCTCTTTTCTCGAGAAAAGCAACACTCAGGGGGATTTCTGTAACTTTGCTTGCAGCAGCACCTTGGTGTGTTTTCTGTGTTCTCCAAGTGAAAATAAGCCTGTCAGGAGCCAGTGGTAGCTCCAGCTGCTTTGGAACACATTCTGCCACACTTGCTCTTTCTGCATGTCTCTAGCAGCCAGACAGCGCTGTAAAGCGCTCTTTTCTCGAGAAAAGCAACACTCAGGGGGACTTCTGTCACTTTGCTTGCAGCAGCACCTTGGTGTGTTTTCTGTGTTCTCCAAGTGAAAATAAGCCTGTCCGGAGCCCGTGGTAGCTCCAGCTGCTTTGGAACACATTCTGCCACACTTGCTCTTTCTGCATGTCTCTAGCAGCCAGAAAGCGCTGTAAAGCGCTCTTTTCTCGAGAAAAGCAACACTCAGGGGGACCTCTGTAACTTTGCTTGCAGCAGCACCTTGGTGTGTTTTCTGTGTTCTCCAAGTGAAAATAAGCCTGTCAGGAGCCAGTGGTAGCTCCAGCTGCTTTGGAACACATTCTGCCACACTTGCTCTTTCTGCATGTCTCTAGCAGCCAGAAAGCGCTGTAAAGCGCTCTTTTCTCGAGAAAAGCAACACTCAGGGGGACTTCTGTAACTTTGCTTGCAGCAGCACCTTGGTGTGTTTTCTGTGTTCTCCAAGTGAAAATAAGCCTGTCCGGAGCCCGTGGTAGCTCCAGCTGCTTTGGAACACATTCTGCCACACTTGCTCTTTCTGCATGTCTCTAGCAGCCAGAAAGCGCTGTAAAGCGCTCTTTTCTCGAGAAAAGCAACACTCAGGGGGACTTCTGTCACTTTGCTTGCAGCAGCACCTTGGTGTGTTTTCTGTGTTCTCCAAGTGAAAATAAGCCTGTCCGGAGCCCGTGGTAGCTCCAGCTGCTTTGGAACACATTCTGCCACACTTGCTCTTTCTGCATGTCTCTAGCAGCCAGAAAGCACTGTAAAGCGCTCTTTTCTCGAGAAAAGCAACACTCAGGGGGACTTCTGTAACTTTGCTTGCAGCAGCACCTTGGTGTGTTTTCTGTGTTCTCCAAGTGAAAATAAGCCTGTCCGGAGCCCGTGGTAGCTCCAGCTGCTTTGGAACACATTCTGCCACACTTGCTCTGTCTGCATGTCTCTAGCAGCCAGAAAGCGCTGTAAAGCGCTCTTTTCTCGAGAAAAGCAACACTCAGGGGGACCTCTGTAACTTTGCTTGCAGCAGCACCTTGGTGTGTTTTCTGTGTTCTCCAAGTGAAAATAAGCCTGTCCGGAGCCCGTGGTAGCTCCAGCTGCTTTGGAACACATTCTGCCACACTTGCTCTTTCTGCATGTCTCTAGCAGCCAGAAAGCGCTGTAAAGCGCTCTTTTCTCGAGAAAAGCAACACTCAGGGGGACTTCTGTCACTTTGCTTGCAGCAGCACCTTGGTGTGTTTTCTGTGTTCTCCAAGTGAAAATAAGCCTGTCAGGAGCCAGTGGTAGCTCCAGCTGCTTTGGAACACATTCTGCCACACTTGCTCTTTCTGCATGTCTCTAGCAGCCAGAAAGCGCTGTAAAGCGCTCTTTTCTCGAGAAAAGCAACACTCAGGGGGACCTCTGTAACTTTGCTTGCAGCAGCACCTTGGTGTGTTTTCTGTGTTCTCCAAGTGAAAATAAGCCTGTCCGGAGCCCGTGGTAGCTCCAGCTGCTTTGGAACACATTCTGCCACACTTGCTCTTTCTGCATGTCTCTAGCAGCCAGACAGCGCTGGAAAGCGCTCTTTTCTCGAGAAAAGCAACACTCAGGGGGACTTCTGTCACTTTGCTTGCAGCAGCACCTTGGTGTGTTTTCTGTGTTCTCCAAGTGAAAATAAGCCTGTCCGGAGCCCGTGGTAGCTCCAGCTGCTTTGGAACACATTCTGCCACACTTGCTCTTTCTGCATGTCTCTAGCAGCCAGAAAGCGCTGTAAAGCGCTCTTTTCTCGAGAAAAGCAACACTCAGGGGGACCTCTGTAACTTTGCTTGCAGCAGCACCTTGGTGTGTTTTCTGTGTTCTCCAAGTGAAAATAAGCCTGTCAGGAGCCAGTGGTAGCTCCAGCTGCTTTGGAACACATTCTGCCACACTTGCTCTTTCTGCATGTCTCTAGCAGCCAGAAAGCGCTGTAAAGCGCTCTTTTCTCGAGAAAAGCAACACTCAGGGGGACTTCTGTAACTTTGCTTGCAGCAGCACCTTGGTGTGTTTTCTGTGTTCTCCAAGTGAAAATAAGCCTGTCCGGAGCCCGTGGTAGCTCCAGCTGCTTTGGAACACATTCTGCCACACTTGCTCTTTCTGCATGTCTCTAGCAGCCAGAAAGCGCTGTAAAGCGCTCTTTTCTCGAGAAAAGCAACACTCAGGGGGACTTCTGTCACTTTGCTTGCAGCAGCACCTTGGTGTGTTTTCTGTGTTCTCCAAGTGAAAATAAGCCTGTCCGGAGCCCGTGGTAGCTCCAGCTGCTTTGGAACACATTCTGCCACACTTGCTCTTTCTGCATGTCTCTAGCAGCCAGAAAGCACTGTAAAGCGCTCTTTTCTCGAGAAAAGCAACACTCAGGGGGACTTCTGTAACTTTGCTTGCAGCAGCACCTTGGTGTGTTTTCTGTGTTCTCCAAGTGAAAATAAGCCTGTCCGGAGCCCGTGGTAGCTCCAGCTGCTTTGGAACACATTCTGCCACACTTGCTCTGTCTGCATGTCTCTAGCAGCCAGAAAGCGCTGTAAAGCGCTCTTTTCTCGAGAAAAGCAACACTCAGGGGGACCTCTGTAACTTTGCTTGCAGCAGCACCTTGGTGTGTTTTCTGTGTTCTCCAAGTGAAAATAAGCCTGTCCGGAGCCCGTGGTAGCTCCAGCTGCTTTGGAACACATTCTGCCACACTTGCTCTTTCTGCATGTCTCTAGCAGCCAGAAAGCGCTGGAAAGCGCTCTTTTCTCGAGAAAAGCAACACTCTGGGAAACCTCTGTAACTTTGCTTGCAGCAGCACCTTGGTGTGTTTTCTGTGTTCTCCAAGTGAAAATAAGCCTGTCCGGAGCCCGTGGTAGCTCCAGCTGCTTTGGAACACATTCTGCCACACTTGCTCTTTCTGCATGTCTCTAGCAGCCAGAAAGCGCTGGAAAGCGCTCTTTTCTCGAGAAAAGCAACACTCAGGGGGACTTCTGTCACTTTGCTTGCAGCAGCACCTTGGTGTGTTTTCTGTGTTCTCCAAGTGAAAATAAGCCTGTCCGGAGCCCATGGTAGCTCCAGCTGCTTTGGAACACATTCTGCCACACTTGCTCTTTCTGCATGTCTCTAGCAGCCAGAAAGCGCTGTAAAGCGCTCTTTTCTCGAGAAAAGCAACACTCAGGGGGACCTCTGTAACTTTGCTTGCAGCAGCACCTTGGTGTGTTTTCTGTGTTCTCCAAGTGAAAATAAGCCTGTGGGGAGCCCGTGGTAGCTCCAGCTGCTTTGGAACACATTCTGCCACACTTGCTCTTTCTGCATGTCTCTAGCAGCCAGAAAGCGCTGTAAAGCGCTCTTTTCTCGAGAAAAGCAACACTCTGGGAAACCTCTGTAACTTTGCTTGCAGCAGCACCTTGGTGTGTTTTCTGTGTTCTCCAAGTGAAAATAAGCCTGTCAGGAGCCCGTGGTAGCTCCAGCTGCTTTGGAACACATTCTGCCACACTTGCTCTTTCTGCATGTCTCTAGCAGCCAGAAAGCGCTGTAAAGCGCTCTTTTCTCGAGAAAAGCAACACTCAGGGAGGGTTCTGTAACTTTGCTTGCAGCAGCACCTTGGTGTGTTTTCTGTGTTCTCCAAGTGAAAATAAGCCTGTCCGGAGCCCGTGGTAGCTCCAGCTGCTTTGGAACACATTCTGCCACACTTGCTCTTTCTGCATGTCTCTAGCAGCCAGAAAGCACTGTAAAGCGCTCTTTTCTCGAGAAAAGCAACACTCAGGGGGACTTCTGTAACTTTGCTTGCAGCAGCACCTTGGTGTGTTTTCTGTGTTCTCCAAGTGAAAATAAGCCTGTCCGGAGCCCGTGGTAGCTCCAGCTGCTTTGGAACACATTCTGCCACACTTGCTCTTTCTGCATGTCTCTAGCAGCCAGAAAGCGCTGGAAAGCGCTCTTTTCTCGAGAAAAGCAACACTCAGGGGGGCTTCTGTCACTTTGCTTGCAGCAGCACCTTGGTGTGTTTTCTGTGTTCTCCAAGTGAAAATAAGCCTGTCCGGAGCCCGTGGTAGCTCCAGCTGCTTTGGAACACATTCTGCCACACTTGCTCTTTCTGCATGTCTCTAGCAGCCAGAAAGCGCTGTAAAGCGCTCTTTTCTCGAGAAAAGCAACACTCAGGGGGACTTCTGTCACTTTGCTTGCAGCAGCACCTGGGTGTGTTTTCTGTGTTCTCCAAGTGAAAATAAGCCTGTCCGGAGCCCGTGGTAGCTCCAGCTGCTTTGGAACACATTCTGCCACACTTGCTCTTTCTGCATGTCTCTAGCAGCCAGAAAGCGCTGTAAAGCGCTCTTTTCTCGAGAAAAGCAACACTCAGGGGGACCTCTGTAACTTTGCCTGCAGCAGCACCTTGGTGTGTTTTCTGTGTTCTCCAAGTGAAAATAAGCCTGTGCGGAGCCCGTGGTAGCTCCAGCTGCTTTGGAACACATTCTGCCACACTTGCTCTTTCTGCATGTCTCTAGCAGCCAGAAAGCACTGTAAAGCGCTCTTTTCTCGAGAAAAGCAACACTCAGGGGGATTTCTGTAACTTTGCTTGCAGCAGCACCTTGGTGTGTTTTCTGTGTTCTCCAAGTGAAAATAAGCCTGTCCGGAGCCCGTGGTAGCTCCAGCTGCTTTGGAACACATTCTGCCACACTTGCTCTTTCTGCATGTCTCTAGCAGCCAGAAAGCACTGTAAAGCGCTCTTTTCTCGAGAAAAGCAACACTCAGGGGGACTTCTGTAACTTTGCTTGCAGCAGCACCTTGGTGTGTTTTCTGTGTTCTCCAAGTGAAAATAAGCCTGTCCGGAGCCCGTGGTAGCTCCAGCTGCTTTGGAACACATTCTGCCACACTTGCTCTTTCTGCATGTCTCTAGCAGCCAGAAAGCACTGTAAAGCGCTCTTTTCTCGAGAAAAGCAACACTCAGGGGGACTTCTGTAACTTTGCTTGCAGCAGCACCTTGGTGTGTTTTCTGTGTTCTCCAAGTGAAAATAAGCCTGTCCGGAGCCCGTGGTAGCTCCAGCTGCTTTGGAACACATTCTGCCACACTTGCTCTTTCTGCATGTCTCTAGCAGCCAGAAAGCGCTGTAAAGCGCTCTTTTCTCGAGAAAAGCAACACTCAGGGGGACCTCTGTAACTTTGCTTGCAGCAGCACCTTGGTGTGTTTTCTGTGTTCTCCAAGTGAAAATAAGCCTGTCCGGAGCCCGTGGTAGCTCCAGCTGCTTTGGAACACATTCTGCCACACTTGCTCTTTCTGCATGTCTCTAGCAGCCAGAAAGCGCTGTAAAGCGCTCTTTTCTCGAGAAAAGCAACACTCAGGGGGACCTCTGTAACTTTGCTTGCAGCAGCACCTTGGTGCGTTTTCTGTGTTCTCCAAGTGAAAATAAGCCTGTCAGGAGCCAGTGGTAGCTCCAGCTGCTTTGGAACACATTCTGCCACACTTGCTCTTTCTGCATGTCTCTAGCAGCCAGAAAGCGCTGGAAAGCGCTCTTTTCTCGAGAAAAGCAACACTCAGGGGGGTTCTGTAACTTTGCTTGCAGCAGCACCTGGGTGTGTTTTCTGTGTTCTCCAAGTGAAAATAAGCCTGTCAGGAGCCCGTGGTAGCTCCAGCTGCTTTGGAACACATTCTGCCACACTTGCTCTTTCTGCATGTCTCTAGCAGCCAGAAAGCGCTGTAAAGCGCTCTTTTCTCGAGAAAAGCAACACTCAGGGGGACTTCTGTCACTTTGCTTGCAGCAGCACCTGGGTGTGTTTTCTGTGTTCTCCAAGTGAAAATAAGCCTGTCCGGAGCCCGTGGTAGCTCCAGCTGCTTTGGAACACATTCTGCCACACTTGCTCTTTCTGCATGTCTCTAGCAGCCAGAAAGCGCTGTAAAGCGCTCTTTTCTCGAGAAAAGCAACACTCAGGGGGACCTCTGTAACTTTGCCTGCAGCAGCACCTTGGTGTGTTTTCTGTGTTCTCCAAGTGAAAATAAGCCTGTGCGGAGCCCGTGGTAGCTCCAGCTGCTTTGGAACACATTCTGCCACACTTGCTCTTTCTGCATGTCTCTAGCAGCCAGAAAGCACTGTAAAGCGCTCTTTTCTCGAGAAAAGCAACACTCAGGGGGATTTCTGTAACTTTGCTTGCAGCAGCACCTTGGTGTGTTTTCTGTGTTCTCCAAGTGAAAATAAGCCTGTCCGGAGCCCGTGGTAGCTCCAGCTGCTTTGGAACACATTCTGCCACACTTGCTCTTTCTGCATGTCTCTAGCAGCCAGAAAGCACTGTAAAGCGCTCTTTTCTCGAGAAAAGCAACACTCAGGGGGACTTCTGTCACTTTGCTTGCAGCAGCACCTTGGTGTGTTTTCTGTGTTCTCCAAGTGAAATAAGCCTGTCCGGAGCCCGTGGTAGCTCCAGCTGCTTTGGAACACATTCTGCCACACTTGCTCTTTCTGCATGTCTCTAGCAGCCAGAAAGCACTGTAAAGCGCTCTTTTCTCGAGAAAAGCAACACTCAGGGGGACTTCTGTAACTTTGCTTGCAGCAGCACCTTGGTGTGTTTTCTGTGTTCTCCAAGTGAAAATAAGCCTGTCCGGAGCCCGTGGTAGCTCCAGCTGCTTTGGAACACATTCTGCCACACTTGCTCTTTCTGCATGTCTCTAGCAGCCAGAAAGCGCTGTAAAGCGCTCTTTTCTCGAGAAAAGCAACACTCAGGGGGACCTCTGTAACTTTGCTTGCAGCAGCACCTTGGTGTGTTTTCTGTGTTCTCCAAGTGAAAATAAGCCTGTCCGGAGCCCGTGGTAGCTCCAGCTGCTTTGGAACACATTCTGCCACACTTGCTCTTTCTGCATGTCTCTAGCAGCCAGAAAGTGCTGTAAAGCGCTCTTTTCTCGAGAAAAGCAACACTCAGGGGGACCTCTGTAACTTTGCTTGCAGCAGCACCTTGGTGCGTTTTCTGTGTTCTCCAAGTGAAAATAAGCCTGTCAGGAGCCCGTGGTAGCTCCAGCTGCTTTGGAACACATTCTGCCACACTTGCTCTTTCTGCATGTCTCTAGCAGCCAGAAAGCGCTGTAAAGCGCTCTTTTCTCGAGAAAAGCAACACTCAGGGGGACTTCTGTAACTTTGCTTGCAGCAGCACCTTGGTGTGTTTTCTGTGTTCTCCAAGTGAAAATAAGCCTGTCCGGAGCCCGTGGTAGCTCCAGCTGCTTTGGAACACATTCTGCCACACTTGCTCTTTCTGCATGTCTCTAGCAGCCAGAAAGCGCTGGAAAGCGCTCTTTTCTCGAGAAAAGCAACACTCAGGGGGACTTCTGTAACTTTGCTTGCAGCAGCACCTTGGTGTGTTTTCTGTGTTCTCCAAGTGAAAATAAGCCTGTCCGGAGCCCGTGGTAGCTCCAGCTGCTTTGGAACACATTCTGCCACACTTGCTCTTTCTGCATGTCTCTAGCAGCCCGAAAGCGCTGTAAAGCTCTCTTTTGCCCGAGAAAAGCAACACTCAGGAGGGGTTCTGTAACTTCGCTTGCAGCAGCACCTTGGTGTG
>NW_028154414.1:0-40710 GCF_965231275.1 Zosterops lateralis
TGTCCGGAGCCCGTGGTAGCTCCAGCTGCTTTGGAACACATTCTGCCACACTTGCTCTTTCTGCATGTCTCTAGCAGCCAGAAAGCGCTGTAAAGCGCTCTTTTCTCGAGAAAAGCAACACTCAGGGGGACTTGTGTAACTTTGCTTGCAGCAGCACCTTGGTGTGTTTTCTGTGTTCTCCAAGTGAAAATAAGCCTGTCCGGAGCCCGTGGTAGCTCCAGCTGCTTTGGAACACATTCTGCCACACTTGCTCTTTCTGCATGTCTCTAGCAGCCAGAAAGCGCTGTAAAGCGCTCTTTTCTCGAGAAAAGCAACACTCAGGGGGACTTGTGTAACTTTGCTTGCAGCAGCACCTTGGTGTGTTTTCTGTGTTCTCCAAGTGAAAATAAGCCTGTCTAGAGCCCGTGGTAGCTCCAGCTGCTTTGGAACACATTCTGCCACACTTGCTCTTTCTGCATGTCTCTAGCAGCCAGAAAGCGCTGTAAAGCGCTCTTTTCTCGAGAAAAGCAACACTCAGGGGGACTTGTGTAACTTTGCTTGCAGCAGCACCTTGGTGTGTTTTCTGTGTTCTCCAAGTGAAAATAAGCCTGTCCGGAGCCCGTGGTAGCTCCAGCTGCTTTGGAACACATTCTGCCACACTTGCTCTTTCTGCATGTCTCTAGCAGCCAGAAAGCGCTGTAAAGCGCTCTTTTCTCGAGAAAAGCAACACTCAGGGGGACTTGTGTAACTTTGCTTGCAGCAGCACCTTGGTGTGTTTTCTGTGTTCTCCAAGTGAAAATAAGCCTGTCTAGAGCCCGTGGTAGCTCCAGCTGCTTTGGAACACATTCTGCCACACTTGCTCTTTCTGCATGTCTCTAGCAGCCAGAAAGCGCTGTAAAGCGCTCTTTTCTCGAGAAAAGCAACACTCAGGGGGACTTGTGTAACTTTGCTTGCAGCAGCACCTTGGTGTGTTTTCTGTGTTCTCCAAGTGAAAATAAGCCTGTCCGGAGCCCGTGGTAGCTCCAGCTGCTTTGGAACACATTCTGCCACACTTGCTCTTTCTGCGTGTCTCTAGCAGCCAGAGAGCGCTGTAAAGCGCTCTTTTCTCGAGAAAAGCAACACTCAGGGGGACTTGTGTAACTTTGCTTGCAGCAGCACCTTGGTGTGTTTTCTGTGTTCTCCAAGTGAAAATAAGCCTGTCCGGAGCCCGTGGTAGCTCCAGCTGCTTTGGAACACATTCTGCCACACTTGCTCTTTCTGCATGTCTCTAGCAGCCAGAAAGCGCTGTAAAGCGCTCTTTTCTCGAGAAAAGCAACACTCAGGGGGACTTGTGTAACTTTGCTTGCAGCAGCACCTTGGTGTGTTTTCTGTGTTCTCCAAGTGAAAATAAGCCTGTCCGGAGCCCGTGGTAGCTCCAGCTGCTTTGGAACACATTCTGCCACACTTGCTCTTTCTGCATGTCTCTAGCAGCCAGAGAGCGCTGTAAAGCGCTCTTTTCTCGAGAAAAGCAACACTCAGGGGGACTTGTGTAACTTTGCTTGCAGCAGCACCTTGGTGTGTTTTCTGTGTTCTCCAAGTGAAAATAAGCCTGTCCGGAGCCCGTGGTAGCTCCAGCTGCTTTGGAACACATTCTGCCACACTTGCTCTTTCTGCATGTCTCTAGCAGCCAGAAAGCGTTGTAAAGCGCTCTTTTCTCGAGAAAAGCAACACTCAGGGGGACTTTGTGTAACTTTGCTTGCAGCAGCACCTTGGTGTGTTTTCTGTGTTCTCCAAGTGAAAATAAGCCTGTGCGGAGCCCGTGGTAGCTCCAGCTGCTTTGGAACACATTCTGCCACACTTGCTCTTTCTGCATGTCTCTAGCAGCCAGAAAGCGCTGTAAAGCGCTCTTTTCTCGAGAAAAGCAACACTCAGGGGGACTTGTGTAACTTTGCTTGCAGCAGCACCTTGGTGTGTTTTCTGTGTTCTCCAAGTGAAAATAAGCCTGTCCGGAGCCCGTGGTAGCTCCAGCTGCTTTGGAACACATTCTGCCACACTTGCTCTTTCTGCATGTCTCTAGCAGCCAGAAAGCGCTGTAAAGCGCTCTTTTCTCGAGAAAAGCAACACTCAGGGGGACTTGTGTAACTTTGCTTGCAGCAGCACCTTGGTGTGTTTTCTGTGTTCTCCAAGTGAAAATAAGCCTGTGCGGAGCCCGTGGTAGCTCCAGCTGCTTTGGAACACATTCTGCCACACTTGCTCTTTCTGCATGTCTCTAGCAGCCAGAAAGCGCTGTAAAGCGCTCTTTTCTCGAGAAAAGCAACACTCAGGGGGACTTGTGTAACTTTGCTTGCAGCAGCACCTTGGTGTGTTTTCTGTGTTCTCCAAGTGAAAATAAGCCTGTCCGGAGCCCGTGGTAGCTCCAGCTGCTTTGGAACACATTCTGCCACACTTGCTCTTTCTGCATGTCTCTAGCAGCCAGAGAGCGCTGTAAAGCGCTCTTTTCTCGAGAAAAGCAACACTCAGGGGGACTTGTGTAACTTTGCTTGCAGCAGCACCTTGGTGTGTTTTCTGTGTTCTCCAAGTGAAAATAAGCCTGTCCGGAGCCCGTGGTAGCTCCAGCTGCTTTGGAACACATTCTGCCACACTTGCTCTTTCTGCATGTCTCTAGCAGCCAGAGAGCGCTGTAAAGCGCTCTTTTCTCGAGAAAAGCAACACTCAGGGGGACTTGTGTAACTTTGCTTGCAGCAGCACCTTGGTGTGTTTTCTGTGTTCTCCAAGTGAAAATAAGCCTGTCCGGAGCCCGTGGTAGCTCCAGCTGCTTTGGAACACATTCTGCCACACTTGCTCTTTCTGCATGTCTCTAGCAGCCAGAAAGCGCTGTAAAGCGCTCTTTTCTCGAGAAAAGCAACACTCAGGGGGACTTGTGTAACTTTGCTTGCAGCAGCACCTTGGTGTGTTTTCTGTGTTCTCCAAGTGAAAATAAGCCTGTCCGGAGCCCGTGGTAGCTCCAGCTGCTTTGGAACACATTCTGCCACACTTGCTCTTTCTGCATGTCTCTAGCAGCCAGAAAGCGCTGTAAAGCGCTCTTTTCTCGAGAAAAGCAACACTCAGGGGGACTTGTGTAACTTTGCTTGCAGCAGCACCTTGGTGTGTTTTCTGTGTTCTCCAAGTGAAAATAAGCCTGTCCGGAGCCCGTGGTAGCTCCAGCTGCTTTGGAACACATTCTGCCACACTTGCTCTTTCTGCATGTCTCTAGCAGCCAGAGAGCGCTGTAAAGCGCTCTTTTCTCGAGAAAAGCAACACTCAGGGGGACTTGTGTAACTTTGCTTGCAGCAGCACCTTGGTGTGTTTTCTGTGTTCTCCAAGTGAAAATAAGCCTGTCCGGAGCCCGTGGTAGCTCCAGCTGCTTTGGAACACATTCTGCCACACTTGCTCTTTCTGCATGTCTCTAGCAGCCAGAAAGCGCTGTAAAGCGCTCTTTTCTCGAGAAAAGCAACACTCAGGGGGACTTGTGTAACTTTGCTTGCAGCAGCACCTTGGTGTGTTTTCTGTGTTCTCCAAGTGAAAATAAGCCTGTCCGGAGCCCGTGGTAGCTCCAGCTGCTTTGGAACACATTCTGCCACACTTGCTCTTTCTGCATGTCTCTAGCAGCCAGAAAGCGCTGTAAAGCGCTCTTTTCTCGAGAAAAGCAACACTCAGGGGGACTTGTGTAACTTTGCTTGCAGCAGCACCTTGGTGTGTTTTCTGTGTTCTCCAAGTGAAAATAAGCCTGTCCGGAGCCCGTGGTAGCTCCAGCTGCTTTGGAACACATTCTGCCACACTTGCTCTTTCTGCATGTCTCTAGCAGCCAGAAAGCGCTGTAAAGCGCTCTTTTCTCGAGAAAAGCAACACTCAGGGGGACTTGTGTAACTTTGCTTGCAGCAGCACCTTGGTGTGTTTTCTGTGTTCTCCAAGTGAAAATAAGCCTGTCCGGAGCCCGTGGTAGCTCCAGCTGCTTTGGAACACATTCTGCCACACTTGCTCTTTCTGCATGTCTCTAGCAGCCAGAAAGCGTTGTAAAGCGCTCTTTTCTCGAGAAAAGCAACACTCAGGGGGACTTGTGTAACTTTGCTTGCAGCAGCACCTTGGTGTGTTTTCTGTGTTCTCCAAGTGAAAATAAGCCTGTCCGGAGCCCGTGGTAGCTCCAGCTGCTTTGGAACACATTCTGCCACACTTGCTCTTTCTGCATGTCTCTAGCAGCCAGAGAGCGCTGTAAAGCGCTCTTTTCTCGAGAAAAGCAACACTCAGGGGGACTTGTGTAACTTTGCTTGCAGCAGCACCTTGGTGTGTTTTCTGTGTTCTCCAAGTGAAAATAAGCCTGTCCGGAGCCCGTGGTAGCTCCAGCTGCTTTGGAACACATTCTGCCACACTTGCTCTTTCTGCATGTCTCTAGCAGCCAGAAAGCGCTGTAAAGCGCTCTTTTCTCGAGAAAAGCAACACTCAGGGGGACTTGTGTAACTTTGCTTGCAGCAGCACCTTGGTGTGTTTTCTGTGTTCTCCAAGTGAAAATAAGCCTGTCCGGAGCCCGTGGTAGCTCCAGCTGCTTTGGAACACATTCTGCCACACTTGCTCTTTCTGCATGTCTCTAGCAGCCAGAAAGCGCTGTAAAGCGCTCTTTTCTCGAGAAAAGCAACACTCAGGGGGACTTGTGTAACTTTGCTTGCAGCAGCACCTTGGTGTGTTTTCTGTGTTCTGCAAGTGAAAATAAGCCTGTCCGGAGCCCGTGGTAGCTCCAGCTGCTTTGGAACACATTCTGCCACACTTGCTCTTTCTGCATGTCTCTAGCAGCCAGAAAGCGCTGTAAAGCGCTCTTTTCTCGAGAAAAGCAACACTCAGGGGGACTTGTGTAACTTTGCTTGCAGCAGCACCTTGGTGTGTTTTCTGTGTTCTCCAAGTGAAAATAAGCCTGTCCGGAGCCCGTGGTAGCTCCAGCTGCTTTGGAACACATTCTGCCACACTTGCTCTTTCTGCATGTCTCTAGCAGCCAGAGAGCGCTGTAAAGCGCTCTTTTCTCGAGAAAAGCAACACTCAGGGGGACTTGTGTAACTTTGCTTGCAGCAGCACCTTGGTGTGTTTTCTGTGTTCTCCAAGTGAAAATAAGCCTGTCCGGAGCCCGTGGTAGCTCCAGCTGCTTTGGAACACATTCTGCCACACTTGCTCTTTCTGCATGTCTCTAGCAGCCAGAAAGCGCTGTAAAGCGCTCTTTTCTCGAGAAAGCAACACTCAGGGGGACTTGTGTAACTTTGCTTGCAGCAGCACCTTGGTGTGTTTTCTGTGTTCTCCAAGTGAAAATAAGCCTGTCCGGAGCCCGTGGTAGCTCCAGCTGCTTTGGAACACATTCTGCCACACTTGCTCTTTCTGCATGTCTCTAGCAGCCAGAGAGCGCTGTAAAGCGCTCTTTTCTCGAGAAAAGCAACACTCAGGGGGACTTGTGTAACTTTGCTTGCAGCAGCACCTTGGTGTGTTTTCTGTGTTCTCCAAGTGAAAATAAGCCTGTCCGGAGCCCGTGGTAGCTCCAGCTGCTTTGGAACACATTCTGCCACACTTGCTCTTTCTGCATGTCTCTAGCAGCCAGAAAGCGTTGTAAAGCGCTCTTTTCTCGAGAAAAGCAACACTCAGGGGGACTTGTGTAACTTTGCTTGCAGCAGCACCTTGGTGTGTTTTCTGTGTTCTCCAAGTGAAAATAAGCCTGTGCGGAGCCCGTGGTAGCTCCAGCTGCTTTGGAACACATTCTGCCACACTTGCTCTTTCTGCATGTCTCTAGCAGCCAGAAAGCGCTGTAAAGCGCTCTTTTCTCGAGAAAAGCAACACTCAGGGGGACTTGTGTAACTTTGCTTGCAGCAGCACCTTGGTGTGTTTTCTGTGTTCTCCAAGTGAAAATAAGCCTGTCCGGAGCCCGTGGTAGCTCCAGCTGCTTTGGAACACATTCTGCCACACTTGCTCTTTCTGCATGTCTCTAGCAGCCAGAGAGCGCTGTAAAGCGCTCTTTTCTCGAGAAAAGCAACACTCAGGGGGACTTGTGTAACTTTGCTTGCAGCAGCACCTTGGTGTGTTTTCTGTGTTCTCCAAGTGAAAATAAGCCTGTCCGGAGCCCGTGGTAGCTCCAGCTGCTTTGGAACACATTCTGCCACACTTGCTCTTTCTGCATGTCTCCAGCAGCCAGAGAGCGCTGTAAAGCGCTCTTTTCTCGAGAAAAGCAACACTCAGGGGGACTTGTGTAACTTTGCTTGCAGCAGCACCTTGGTGTGTTTTCTGTGTTCTGCAAGTGAAAATAAGCCTGTCCGGAGCCCGTGGTAGCTCCAGCTGCTTTGGAACACATTCTGCCACACTTGCTCTTTCTGCATGTCTCTAGCAGCCAGAAAGCGCTGTAAAGCGCTCTTTTCTCGAGAAAAGCAACACTCAGGGGGACTTGTGTAACTTTGCTTGCAGCAGCACCTTGGTGTGTTTTCTGTGTTCTCCAAGTGAAAATAAGCCTGTCCGGAGCCCGTGGTAGCTCCAGCTGCTTTGGAACACATTCTGCCACACTTGCTCTTTCTGCATGTCTCTAGCAGCCAGAGAGCGCTGTAAAGCGCTCTTTTCTCGAGAAAAGCAACACTCAGGGGGACTTGTGTAACTTTGCTTGCAGCAGCACCTTGGTGTGTTTTCTGTGTTCTCCAAGTGAAAATAAGCCTGTCCGGAGCCCGTGGTAGCTCCAGCTGCTTTGGAACACATTCTGCCACACTTGCTCTTTCTGCATGTCTCTAGCAGCCAGAGAGCGCTGTAAAGCGCTCTTTTCTCGAGAAAAGCAACACTCAGGGGGACTTGTGTAACTTTGCTTGCAGCAGCACCTTGGTGTGTTTTCTGTGTTCTCCAAGTGAAAATAAGCCTGTCCGGAGCCCGTGGTAGCTCCAGCTGCTTTGGAACACATTCTGCCACACTTGCTCTTTCTGCATGTCTCTAGCAGCCAGAAAGCGCTGTAAAGCGCTCTTTTCTCGAGAAAAGCAACACTCAGGGGGACTTGTGTAACTTTGCTTGCAGCAGCACCTTGGTGTGTTTTCTGTGTTCTCCAAGTGAAAATAAGCCTGTCCGGAGCCCGTGGTAGCTCCAGCTGCTTTGGAACACATTCTGCCACACTTGCTCTTTCTGCATGTCTCTAGCAGCCAGAAAGCGCTGTAAAGCGCTCTTTTCTTGAGAAAAGCAACACTCAGGGGGACTTGTGTAACTTTGCTTGCAGCAGCACCTTGGTGTGTTTTCTGTGTTCTCCAAGTGAAAATAAGCCTGTCCGGAGCCCGTGGTAGCTCCAGCTGCTTTGGAACACATTCTGCCACACTTGCTCTTTCTGCATGTCTCTAGCAGCCAGAGAGCGCTGTAAAGCGCTCTTTTCTCGAGAAAAGCAACACTCAGGGGGACTTGTGTAACTTTGCTTGCAGCAGCACCTTGGTGTGTTTTCTGTGTTCTGCAAGTGAAAATAAGCCTGTCCGGAGCCCGTGGTAGCTCCAGCTGCTTTGGAACACATTCTGCCACACTTGCTCTTTCTGCATGTCTCTAGCAGCCAGAAAGCGCTGTAAAGCGCTCTTTTCTCGAGAAAAGCAACACTCAGGGGGACTTGTGTAACTTTGCTTGCAGCAGCACCTTGGTGTGTTTTCTGTGTTCTCCAAGTGAAAATAAGCCTGTCCGGAGCCCGTGGTAGCTCCAGCTGCTTTGGAACACATTCTGCCACACTTGCTCTTTCTGCATGTCTCTAGCAGCCAGAAAGCGCTGTAAAGCGCTCTTTTCTCGAGAAAAGCAACACTCAGGGGGACTTGTGTAACTTTGCTTGCAGCAGCACCTTGGTGTGTTTTCTGTGTTCTCCAAGTGAAAATAAGCCTGTCCGGAGCCCGTGGTAGCTCCAGCTGCTTTGGAACACATTCTGCCACACTTGCTCTTTCTGCATGTCTCCAGCAGCCAGAAAGCGCTGTAAAGCGCTCTTTTCTCGAGAAAAGCAACACTCAGGGGGACTTGTGTAACTTTGCTTGCAGCAGCACCTTGGTGTGTTTTCTGTGTTCTCCAAGTGAAAATAAGCCTGTCCGGAGCCCGTGGTAGCTCCAGCTGCTTTGGAACACATTCTGCCACACTTGCTCTTTCTGCATGTCTCTAGCAGCCAGAGAGCGCTGTAAAGCGCTCTTTTCTCGAGAAAAGCAACACTCAGGGGGACTTGTGTAACTTTGCTTGCAGCAGCACCTTGGTGTGTTTTCTGTGTTCTCCAAGTGAAAATAAGCCTGTCCGGAGCCCGTGGTAGCTCCAGCTGCTTTGGAACACATTCTGCCACACTTGCTCTTTCTGCATGTCTCTAGCAGCCAGAAAGCGCTGTAAAGCGCTCTTTTCTCGAGAAAAGCAACACTCAGGGGGACTTGTGTAACTTTGCTTGCAGCAGCACCTTGGTGTGTTTTCTGTGTTCTCCAAGTGAAAATAAGCCTGTCCGGAGCCCGTGGTAGCTCCAGCTGCTTTGGAACACATTCTGCCACACTTGCTCTTTCTGCATGTCTCTAGCAGCCAGAAAGCGCTGTAAAGCGCTCTTTTCTCGAGAAAAGCAACACTCAGGGGGACTTGTGTAACTTTGCTTGCAGCAGCACCTTGGTGTGTTTTCTGTGTTCTCCAAGTGAAAATAAGCCTGTCTAGAGCCCGTGGTAGCTCCAGCTGCTTTGGAACACATTCTGCCACACTTGCTCTTTCTGCATGTCTCTAGCAGCCAGAAAGCGCTGTAAAGCGCTCTTTTCTCGAGAAAAGCAACACTCAGGGGGACTTGTGTAACTTTGCTTGCAGCAGCACCTTGGTGTGTTTTCTGTGTTCTCCAAGTGAAAATAAGCCTGTCCGGAGCCCGTGGTAGCTCCAGCTGCTTTGGAACACATTCTGCCACACTTGCTCTTTCTGCATGTCTCTAGCAGCCAGAGAGCGCTGTAAAGCGCTCTTTTCTCGAGAAAAGCAACACTCAGGGGGACTTGTGTAACTTTGCTTGCAGCAGCACCTTGGTGTGTTTTCTGTGTTCTCCAAGTGAAAATAAGCCTGTCCGGAGCCCGTGGTAGCTCCAGCTGCTTTGGAACACATTCTGCCACACTTGCTCTTTCTGCATGTCTCTAGCAGCCAGAAAGCGCTGTAAAGCGCTCTTTTCTCGAGAAAAGCAACACTCAGGGGGACTTGTGTAACTTTGCTTGCAGCAGCACCTTGGTGTGTTTTCTGTGTTCTCCAAGTGAAAATAAGCCTGTCCGGAGCCCGTGGTAGCTCCAGCTGCTTTGGAACACATTCTGCCACACTTGCTCTTTCTGCATGTCTCTAGCAGCCAGAGAGCGCTGTAAAGCGCTCTTTTCTCGAGAAAAGCAACACTCAGGGGGACTTGTGTAACTTTGCTTGCAGCAGCACCTTGGTGTGTTTTCTGTGTTCTCCAAGTGAAAATAAGCCTGTCCGGAGCCCGTGGTAGCTCCAGCTGCTTTGGAACACATTCTGCCACACTTGCTCTTTCTGCGTGTCTCTAGTAGCCAGAAAGCGTTGTAAAGCGCTCTTTTCTCGAGAAAAGCAACACTCAGGGGGACTTGTGTAACTTTGCTTGCAGCAGCACCTTGGTGTGTTTTCTGTGTTCTCCAAGTGAAAATAAGCCTGTGCGGAGCCCGTGGTAGCTCCAGCTGCTTTGGAACACATTCTGCCACACTTGCTCTTTCTGCATGTCTCTAGCAGCCAGAAAGCGCTGTAAAGCGCTCTTTTCTCGAGAAAAGCAACACTCAGGGGGACTTGTGTAACTTTGCTTGCAGCAGCACCTTGGTGTGTTTTCTGTGTTCTGCAAGTGAAAATAAGCCTGTCCGGAGCCCATGGTAGCTCCAGCTGCTTTGGAACACATTCTGCCACACTTGCTCTTTCTGCATGTCTCTAGCAGCCAGAAAGCGCTGTAAAGCGCTCTTTTCTCGAGAAAAGCAACACTCAGGGGGACTTCTGTAACTTTGCTTGCAGCAGCACCTTGGTGTGTTTTCTGTGTTCTCCAAGTGAAAATAAGCCTGTCCGGAGCCCGTGGTAGCTCCAGCTGCTTTGGAACACATTGTGCCACACTTGCTCTTTCTGCATGTCTCTAGCAGCCAGAAAGCGCTGTAAAGCGCTCTTTTCTCGAGAAAAGCAACACTCAGGGGGACTTGTGTAACTTTGCTTGCAGCAGCACCTTGGTGTGTTTTCTGTGTTCTCCAAGTGAAAATAAGCCTGTCCGGAGCCCGTGGTAGCTCCAGCTGCTTTGGAACACATTCTGCCACACTTGCTCTTTCTGCATGTCTCTAGCAGCCAGAAAGCGCTGTAAAGCGCTCTTTTCTCGAGAAAAGCAACACTCAGGGGGACTTGTGTAACTTTGCTTGCAGCAGCACCTTGGTGTGTTTTCTGTGTTCTCCAAGTGAAAATAAGCCTGTCTAGAGCCCGTGGTAGCTCCAGCTGCTTTGGAACACATTCTGCCACACTTGCTCTTTCTGCATGTCTCTAGCAGCCAGAAAGCGCTGTAAAGCGCTCTTTTCTCGAGAAAAGCAACACTCAGGGGGACTTGTGTAACTTTGCTTGCAGCAGCACCTTGGTGTGTTTTCTGTGTTCTCCAAGTGAAAATAAGCCTGTCCGGAGCCCGTGGTAGCTCCAGCTGCTTTGGAACACATTCTGCCACACTTGCTCTTTCTGCATGTCTCTAGCAGCCAGAGAGCGCTGTAAAGCGCTCTTTTCTCGAGAAAAGCAACACTCAGGGGGACTTGTGTAACTTTGCTTGCAGCAGCACCTTGGTGTGTTTTCTGTGTTCTCCAAGTGAAAATAAGCCTGTCCGGAGCCCGTGGTAGCTCCAGCTGCTTTGGAACACATTCTGCCACACTTGCTCTTTCTGCATGTCTCTAGCAGCCAGAAAGCGCTGTAAAGCGCTCTTTTCTCGAGAAAAGCAACACTCAGGGGGACTTGTGTAACTTTGCTTGCAGCAGCACCTTGGTGTGTTTTCTGTGTTCTCCAAGTGAAAATAAGCCTGTCCGGAGCCCGTGGTAGCTCCAGCTGCTTTGGAACACATTCTGCCACACTTGCTCTTTCTGCATGTCTCTAGCAGCCAGAGAGCGCTGTAAAGCGCTCTTTTCTCGAGAAAAGCAACACTCAGGGGGACTTGTGTAACTTTGCTTGCAGCAGCACCTTGGTGTGTTTTCTGTGTTCTCCAAGTGAAAATAAGCCTGTCCGGAGCCCGTGGTAGCTCCAGCTGCTTTGGAACACATTCTGCCACACTTGCTCTTTCTGCGTGTCTCTAGCAGCCAGAAAGCGTTGTAAAGCGCTCTTTTCTCGAGAAAAGCAACACTCAGGGGGACTTGTGTAACTTTGCTTGCAGCAGCACCTTGGTGTGTTTTCTGTGTTCTCCAAGTGAAAATAAGCCTGTGCGGAGCCCGTGGTAGCTCCAGCTGCTTTGGAACACATTCTGCCACACTTGCTCTTTCTGCATGTCTCTAGCAGCCAGAAAGCGCTGTAAAGCGCTCTTTTCTCGAGAAAAGCAACACTCAGGGGGACTTGTGTAACTTTGCTTGCAGCAGCACCTTGGTGTGTTTTCTGTGTTCTGCAAGTGAAAATAAGCCTGTCCGGAGCCCATGGTAGCTCCAGCTGCTTTGGAACACATTCTGCCACACTTGCTCTTTCTGCATGTCTCTAGCAGCCAGAAAGCGCTGTAAAGCGCTCTTTTCTCGAGAAAAGCAACACTCAGGGGGACTTCTGTAACTTTGCTTGCAGCAGCACCTTGGTGTGTTTTCTGTGTTCTCCAAGTGAAAATAAGCCTGTCCGGAGCCCGTGGTAGCTCCAGCTGCTTTGGAACACATTCTGCCACACTTGCTCTTTCTGCATGTCTCTAGCAGCCAGAGAGCGCTGTAAAGCGCTCTTTTCTCGAGAAAAGCAACACTCAGAGGGACTTGTGTAACTTTGCTTGCAGCAGCACCTTGGTGTGTTTTCTGTGTTCTCCAAGTGAAAATAAGCCTGTCCGGAGCCCGTGGTAGCTCCAGCTGCTTTGGAACACATTCTGCCACACTTGCTCTTTCTGCATGTCTCCAGCAGCCAGAGAGCGCTGTAAAGCGCTCTTTTCTCGAGAAAAGCAACACTCAGGGGGACTTGTGTAACTTTGCTTGCAGCAGCACCTTGGTGTGTTTTCTGTGTTCTGCAAGTGAAAATAAGCCTGTCCGGAGCCCGTGGTAGCTCCAGCTGCTTTGGAACACATTCTGCCACACTTGCTCTTTCTGCATGTCTCTAGCAGCCAGAAAGCGCTGTAAAGCGCTCTTTTCTCGAGAAAAGCAACACTCAGGGGGACTTGTGTAACTTTGCTTGCAGCAGCACCTTGGTGTGTTTTCTGTGTTCTCCAAGTGAAAATAAGCCTGTGCGGAGCCTGTGGTAGCTCCAGCTGCTTTGGAACACATTCTGCCACACTTGCTCTTTCTGCATGTCTCTAGCAGCCAGAAAGCGCTGTAAAGCGCTCTTTTCTCGAGAAAAGCAACACTCAGGGGGACTTGTGTAACTTTGCTTGCAGCAGCACCTTGGTGTGTTTTCTGTGTTCTCCAAGTGAAAATAAGCCTGTCCGGAGCCCGTGGTAGCTCCAGCTGCTTTGGAACACATTCTGCCACACTTGCTCTTTCTGCATGTCTCTAGCAGCCAGAGAGCGCTGTAAAGCGCTCTTTTCTCGAGAAAAGCAACACTCAGGGGGACTTGTGTAACTTTGCTTGCAGCAGCACCTTGGTGTGTTTTCTGTGTTCTCCAAGTGAAAATAAGCCTGTCCGGAGCCCGTGGTAGCTCCAGCTGCTTTGGAACACATTCTGCCACACTTGCTCTTTCTGCATGTCTCTAGCAGCCAGAAAGCGCTGTAAAGCGCTCTTTTCTCGAGAAAAGCAACACTCAGGGGGACTTGTGTAACTTTGCTTGCAGCAGCACCTTGGTGTGTTTTCTGTGTTCTCCAAGTGAAAATAAGCCTGTCCGGAGCCCGTGGTAGCTCCAGCTGCTTTGGAACACATTCTGCCACACTTGCTCTTTCTGCATGTCTCTAGCAGCCAGAAAGCGCTGTAAAGCGCTCTTTTCTTGAGAAAAGCAACACTCAGGGGGACTTGTGTAACTTTGCTTGCAGCAGCACCTTGGTGTGTTTTCTGTGTTCTCCAAGTGAAAATAAGCCTGTCCGGAGCCCGTGGTAGCTCCAGCTGCTTTGGAACACATTCTGCCACACTTGCTCTTTCTGCATGTCTCTAGCAGCCAGAAAGCGCTGTAAAGCGCTCTTTTCTCGAGAAAAGCAACACTCAGAGGGACTTGTGTAACTTTGCTTGCAGCAGCACCTTGGTGTGTTTTCTGTGTTCTCCAAGTGAAAATAAGCCTGTCCGGAGCCCGTGGTAGCTCCAGCTGCTTTGGAACACATTGTGCCACACTTGCTCTTTCTGCATGTCTCTAGCAGCCAGAAAGCGCTGTAAAGCGCTCTTTTCTCGAGAAAAGCAACACTCAGGGGGACTTGTGTAACTTTGCTTGCAGCAGCACCTTGGTGTGTTTTCTGTGTTCTCCAAGTGAAAATAAGCCTGTCCGGAGCCCGTGGTAGCTCCAGCTGCTTTGGAACACATTCTGCCACACTTGCTCTTTCTGCGTGTCTCCAGCAGCCAGAGAGCGCTGTAAAGCGCTCTTTTCTCGAGAAAAGCAACACTCAGGGGGACTTGTGTAACTTTGCTTGCAGCAGCACCTTGGTGTGTTTTCTGTGTTCTCCAAGTGAAAATAAGCCTGTCCGGAGCCCGTGGTAGCTCCAGCTGCTTTGGAACACATTCTGCCACACTTGCTCTTTCTGCATGTCTCTAGCAGCCAGAAAGCGCTGTAAAGCGCTCTTTTCTCGAGAAAAGCAACACTCAGGGGGACTTGTGTAACTTTGCTTGCAGCAGCACCTTGGTGTGTTTTCTGTGTTCTCCAAGTGAAAATAAGCCTGTCCGGAGCCCATGGTAGCTCCAGCTGCTTTGGAACACATTCTGCCACACTTGCTCTTTCTGCATGTCTCTAGCAGCCAGAAAGCGCTGTAAAGCGCTCTTTTCTCGAGAAAAGCAACACTCAGGGGGACTTGTGTAACTTTGCTTGCAGCAGCACCTTGGTGTGTTTTCTGTGTTCTGCAAGTGAAAATAAGCCTGTGCGGAGCCCGTGGTAGCTCCAGCTGCTTTGGAACACATTCTGCCACACTTGCTCTTTCTGCATGTCTCTAGCAGCCAGAAAGCGCTGTAAAGCGCTCTTTTCTCGAGAAAAGCAACACTCAGGGGGACTTGTGTAACTTTGCTTGCAGCAGCACCTTGGTGTGTTTTCTGTGTTCTCCAAGTGAAAATAAGCCTGTCCGGAGCCCGTGGTAGCTCCAGCTGCTTTGGAACACATTCTGCCACACTTGCTCTTTCTGCATGTCTCTAGCAGCCAGAAAGCGCTGTAAAGCGCTCTTTTCTCGAGAAAAGCAACACTCAGGGGGACTTGTGTAACTTTGCTTGCAGCAGCACCTTGGTGTGTTTTCTGTGTTCTCCAAGTGAAAATAAGCCTGTCCGGAGCCCGTGGTAGCTCCAGCTGCTTTGGAACACATTCTGCCACACTTGCTCTTTCTGCATGTCTCCAGCAGCCAGAAAGCGCTGTAAAGCGCTCTTTTCTCGAGAAAAGCAACACTCAGGGGGACTTGTGTAACTTTGCTTGCAGCAGCACCTTGGTGTGTTTTCTGTGTTCTCCAAGTGAAAATAAGCCTGTCCGGAGCCCGTGGTAGCTCCAGCTGCTTTGGAACACATTCTGCCACACTTGCTCTTTCTGCATGTCTCTAGCAGCCAGAAAGCGCTGTAAAGCGCTCTTTTCTCGAGAAAAGCAACACTCAGGGGGACTTGTGTAACTTTGCTTGCAGCAGCACCTTGGTGTGTTTTCTGTGTTCTCCAAGTGAAAATAAGCCTGTGCGGAGCCCGTGGTAGCTCCAGCTGCTTTGGAACACATTCTGCCACACTTGCTCTTTCTGCATGTCTCTAGCAGCCAGAAAGCGCTGTAAAGCGCTCTTTTCTCGAGAAAAGCAACACTCTGGGGGACTTGTGTAACTTTGCTTGCAGCAGCACCTTGGTGTGTTTTCTGTGTTCTCCAAGTGAAAATAAGCCTGTCCGGAGCCCGTGGTAGCTCCAGCTGCTTTGGAACACATTCTGCCACACTTGCTCTTTCTGCATGTCTCTAGCAGCCAGAGAGCGCTGTAAAGCGCTCTTTTCTCGAGAAAAGCAACACTCAGGGGGACTTGTGTAACTTTGCTTGCAGCAGCACCTTGGTGTGTTTTCTGTGTTCTCCAAGTGAAAATAAGCCTGTGCGGAGCCCGTGGTAGCTCCAGCTGCTTTGGAACACATTCTGCCACACTTGCTCTTTCTGCATGTCTCTAGCAGCCAGAAAGCGCTGTAAAGCGCTCTTTTCTCGAGAAAAGCAACACTCAGGGGGACTTGTGTAACTTTGCTTGCAGCAGCACCTTGGTGTGTTTTCTGTGTTCTCCAAGTGAAAATAAGCCTGTCCGGAGCCCGTGGTAGCTCCAGCTGCTTTGGAACACATTCTGCCACACTTGCTCTTTCTGCATGTCTCTAGCAGCCAGAAAGCGCTGTAAAGCGCTCTTTTCTCGAGAAAAGCAACACTCAGGGGGACTTGTGTAACTTTGCTTGCAGCAGCACCTTGGTGTGTTTTCTGTGTTCTGCAAGTGAAAATAAGCCTGTCCGGAGCCCATGGTAGCTCCAGCTGCTTTGGAACACATTCTGCCACACTTGCTCTTTCTGCATGTCTCTAGCAGCCAGAAAGCGCTGTAAAGCGCTCTTTTCTCGAGAAAAGCAACACTCAGGGGGACTTGTGTAACTTTGCTTGCAGCAGCACCTTGGTGTGTTTTCTGTGTTCTCCAAGTGAAAATAAGCCTGTCCGGAGCCCGTGGTAGCTCCAGCTGCTTTGGAACACATTCTGCCACACTTGCTCTTTCTGCATGTCTCTAGCAGCCAGAGAGCGCTGTAAAGCGCTCTTTTCTCGAGAAAAGCAACACTCAGGGGGACTTGTGTAACTTTGCTTGCAGCAGCACCTTGGTGTGTTTTCTGTGTTCTCCAAGTGAAAATAAGCCTGTCCGGAGCCCGTGGTAGCTCCAGCTGCTTTGGAACACATTCTGCCACACTTGCTCTTTCTGCATGTCTCTAGCAGCCAGAGAGCGCTGTAAAGCGCTCTTTTCTCGAGAAAAGCAACACTCAGGGGGACTTGTGTAACTTTGCTTGCAGCAGCACCTTGGTGTGTTTTCTGTGTTCTCCAAGTGAAAATAAGCCTGTCCGGAGCCCGTGGTAGCTCCAGCTGCTTTGGAACACATTCTGCCACACTTGCTCTTTCTGCATGTCTCTAGCAGCCAGAAAGCGCTGTAAAGCGCTCTTTTCTCGAGAAAAGCAACACTCAGGGGGACTTGTGTAACTTTGCTTGCAGCAGCACCTTGGTGTGTTTTCTGTGTTCTCCAAGTGAAAATAAGCCTGTCCGGAGCCCGTGGTAGCTCCAGCTGCTTTGGAACACATTCTGCCACACTTGCTCTTTCTGCGTGTCTCCAGCAGCCAGAGAGCGCTGTAAAGCGCTCTTTTATTGAGAAAAGCAACACTCAGGAGGACTTCTGTAACTTTGCTTGCAGCAGCACCTTGGTGTGTTTTCTGTGTTCTCCAAGTGAAAAGAAGCCTGTCCGGAGCCCGTGGTAGCTCCAGCTGCTTTGGAACACATTCTGCCACACTTGCTCTTTCTGCATGTCTCTAGCAGCCAGAAAGCGCTGTAAAGCGCTCTTTTCTCGAGAAAAGCAACACTCAGGGGGACTTGTGTAACTTTGCTTGCAGCAGCACCTTGGTGTGTTTTCTGTGTTCTCCAAGTGAAAAGAAGCCTGTCCGGAGCCCGTGGTAGCTCCAGCTGCTTTGGAACACATTCTGCCACACTTGCTCTTTCTGCATGTCTCTAGCAGCCAGAAAGCGCTGTAAAGCGCTCTTTTCTCGAGAAAAGCAACACTCAGGGGGACCTCTGTAACTTTGCTTGCAGCAGCACCTTGGTGTGTTTTCTGTGTTCTCCAAGTGAAAATAAGCCTGTGCGGAGCCCGTGGTAGCTCCAGCTGCTTTGGAACACATTCTGCCACACTTGCTCTTTCTGCATGTCTCTAGCAGCCAGAAAGCACTGTAAAGCGCTCTTTTCTCGAGAAAAGCAACACTCTGGGAAACCTCTGTAACTTTGCTTGCAGCAGCACCTTGGTGTGTTTTCTGTGTTCTCCAAGTGAAAATAAGCCTGTGCGGAGCCCGTGGTAGCTCCAGCTGCTTTGGAACACATTCTGCCACACTTGCTCTTTCTGCGTGTCTCTAGCAGCCAGAAAGCGCTGTAAAGCGCTCTTTTCTCGAGAAAAGCAACACTCTGGGAAACCTCTGTAACTTTGCTTGCAGCAGCACCTTGGTGTGTTTTCTGTGTTCTCCAAGTGAAAATAAGCCTGTCCGGAGCCTGTGGTAGCTCCAGCTGCTTTGGAACACATTCTGCCACACTTGCTCTTTCTGCATGTCTCTAGCAGCCAGAAAGCGCTGTAAAGCGCTCTTTTCTCGAGAAAAGCAACACTCAGAGGGACTTGTGTAACTTAGCTTGCAGCAGCACCTTGGTGTGTTTTCTGTGTTCTCCAAGTGAAAATAAGCCTGTCCGGAGCCCGTGGTAGCTCCAGCTGCTTTGGAACACATTGTGCCACACTTGCTCTTTCTGCATGTCTCTAGCAGCCAGAAAGCGCTGTAAAGCGCTCTTTTCTCGAGAAAAGCAACACTCAGGGGGACTTGTGTAACTTTGCTTGCAGCAGCACCTTGGTGTGTTTTCTGTGTTCTCCAAGTGAAAATAAGCCTGTCCGGAGCCCGTGGTAGCTCCAGCTGCTTTGGAACACATTCTGCCACACTTGCTCTTTCTGCGTGTCTCCAGCAGCCAGAGAGCGCTGTAAAGCGCTCTTTTCTCGAGAAAAGCAACACTCAGGGGGACTTCTGTAACTTTGCTTGCAGCAGCACCTTGGTGTGTTTTCTGTGTTCTCCAAGTGAAAATAAGCCTGTGCGGAGCCCGTGGTAGCTCCAGCTGCTTTGGAACACATTCTGCCACACTTGCTCTTTCTGCATGTCTCTAGCAGCCAGAAAGCGCTGTAAAGCGCTCTTTTCTCGAGAAAAGCAACACTCAGGGGGACTTGTGTAACTTTGCTTGCAGCAGCACCTTGGTGTGTTTTCTGTGTTCTCCAAGTGAAAATAAGCCTGTCCGGAGCCCATGGTAGCTCCAGCTGCTTTGGAACACATTCTGCCACACTTGCTCTTTCTGCATGTCTCTAGCAGCCAGAAAGCGCTGTAAAGCGCTCTTTTCTCGAGAAAAGCAACACTCAGGGGGACTTGTGTAACTTTGCTTGCAGCAGCACCTTGGTGTGTTTTCTGTGTTCTGCAAGTGAAAATAAGCCTGTGCGGAGCCCGTGGTAGCTCCAGCTGCTTTGGAACACATTCTGCCACACTTGCTCTTTCTGCATGTCTCTAGCAGCCAGAAAGCGCTGTAAAGCGCTCTTTTCTCGAGAAAAGCAACACTCAGGGGGACTTCTGTAACTTTGCTTGCAGCAGCACCTTGGTGTGTTTTCTGTGTTCTCCAAGTGAAAATAAGCCTGTCCGGAGCCCGTGGTAGCTCCAGCTGCTTTGGAACACATTCTGCCACACTTGCTCTTTCTGCATGTCTCTAGCAGCCAGAAAGCGCTGTAAAGCGCTCTTTTCTCGAGAAAAGCAACACTCAGGGGGACTTGTGTAACTTTGCTTGCAGCAGCACCTTGGTGTGTTTTCTGTGTTCTCCAAGTGAAAATAAGCCTGTCCGGAGCCCGTGGTAGCTCCAGCTGCTTTGGAACACATTCTGCCACACTTGCTCTTTCTGCATGTCTCTAGCAGCCAGAAAGCGCTGTAAAGCGCTCTTTTCTCGAGAAAAGCAACACTCAGGGGGACTTGTGTAACTTTGCTTGCAGCAGCACCTTGGTGTGTTTTCTGTGTTCTCCAAGTGAAAATAAGCCTGTCCGGAGCCCGTGGTAGCTCCAGCTGCTTTGGAACACATTCTGCCACACTTGCTCTTTCTGCATGTCTCTAGCAGCCAGAAAGCGCTGTAAAGCGCTCTTTTCTCGAGAAAAGCAACACTCAGGGGGACTTGTGTAACTTTGCTTGCAGCAGCACCTTGGTGTGTTTTCTGTGTTCTCCAAGTGAAAATAAGCCTGTCCGGAGCCCGTGGTAGCTCCAGCTGCTTTGGAACACATTCTGCCACACTTGCTCTTTCTGCATGTCTCTAGCAGCCAGAAAGCGCTGTAAAGCGCTCTTTTCTCGAGAAAAGCAACACTCAGGGGGACTTCTGTAACTTTGCTTGCAGCAGCACCTTGGTGTGTTTTCTGTGTTCTCCAAGTGAAAATAAGCCTGTCCGGAGCCCGTGGTAGCTCCAGCTGCTTTGGAACACATTCTGCCACACTTGCTCTTTCTGCATGTCTCTAGCAGCCAGAGAGCGCTGTAAAGCGCTCTTTTCTCGAGAAAAGCAACACTCAGGGGGACTTGTGTAACTTTGCTTGCAGCAGCACCTTGGTGTGTTTTCTGTGTTCTCCAAGTGAAAATAAGCCTGTCCGGAGCCCGTGGTAGCTCCAGCTGCTTTGGAACACATTCTGCCACACTTGCTCTTTCTGCATGTCTCTAGCAGCCAGAAAGCGCTGTAAAGCGCTCTTTTCTCGAGAAAAGCAACACTCAGGGGGACTTGTGTAACTTTGCTTGCAGCAGCACCTTGGTGTGTTTTCTGTGTTCTCCAAGTGAAAATAAGCCTGTCCGGAGCCCGTGGTAGCTCCAGCTGCTTTGGAACACATTCTGCCACACTTGCTCTTTCTGCATGTCTCTAGCAGCCAGAAAGCGCTGTAAAGCGCTCTTTTCTCGAGAAAAGCAACACTCAGGGGGACTTGTGTAACTTTGCTTGCAGCAGCACCTTGGTGTGTTTTCTGTGTTCTCCAAGTGAAAATAAGCCTGTCCGGAGCCCGTGGTAGCTCCAGCTGCTTTGGAACACATTCTGCCACACTTGCTCTTTCTGCATGTCTCTAGCAGCCAGAAAGCGCTGTAAAGCGCTCTTTTCTCGAGAAAAGCAACACTCAGGGGGACTTGTGTAACTTTGCTTGCAGCAGCACCTTGGTGTGTTTTCTGTGTTCTCCAAGTGAAAATAAGCCTGTCCGGAGCCCGTGGTAGCTCCAGCTGCTTTGGAACACATTCTGCCACACTTGCTCTTTCTGCATGTCTCTAGCAGCCAGAAAGCGCTGTAAAGCGCTCTTTTCTCGAGAAAAGCAACACTCAGGGGGACTTGTGTAACTTTGCTTGCAGCAGCACCTTGGTGTGTTTTCTGTGTTCTCCAAGTGAAAATAAGCCTGTCCGGAGCCCGTGGTAGCTCCAGCTGCTTTGGAACACATTCTGCCACACTTGCTCTTTCTGCATGTCTCTAGCAGCCAGAAAGCGCTGTAAAGCGCTCTTTTCTCGAGAAAAGCAACACTCAGGGGGACTTGTGTAACTTTGCTTGCAGCAGCACCTTGGTGTGTTTTCTGTGTTCTCCAAGTGAAAATAAGCCTGTCCGGAGCCCGTGGTAGCTCCAGCTGCTTTGGAACACATTCTGCCACACTTGCTCTTTCTGCATGTCTCTAGCAGCCAGAGAGCGCTGTAAAGCGCTCTTTTCTCGAGAAAAGCAACACTCAGGGGGACTTGTGTAACTTTGCTTGCAGCAGCACCTTGGTGTGTTTTCTGTGTTCTCCAAGTGAAAATAAGCCTGTCCGGAGCCCGTGGTAGCTCCAGCTGCTTTGGAACACATTCTGCCACACTTGCTCTTTCTGCATGTCTCTAGCAGCCAGAAAGCGCTGTAAAGCGCTCTTTTCTCGAGAAAAGCAACACTCAGAGGGACTTGTGTAACTTTGCTTGCAGCAGCACCTTGGTGTGTTTTCTGTGTTCTCCAAGTGAAAATAAGCCTGTCCGGAGCCCGTGGTAGCTCCAGCTGCTTTGGAACACATTCTGCCACACTTGCTCTTTCTGCATGTCTCTAGCAGCCAGAAAGCGCTGTAAAGCGCTCTTTTCTCGAGAAAAGCAACACTCAGGGGGACTTGTGTAACTTTGCTTGCAGCAGCACCTTGGTGTGTTTTCTGTGTTCTCCAAGTGAAAATAAGCCTGTCCGGAGCCCGTGGTAGCTCCAGCTGCTTTGGAACACATTCTGCCACACTTGCTCTTTCTGCGTGTCTCCAGCAGCCAGAGAGCGCTGTAAAGCGCTCTTTTCTCGAGAAAAGCAACACTCAGGGGGACTTGTGTAACTTTGCTTGCAGCAGCACCTTGGTGTGTTTTCTGTGTTCTCCAAGTGAAAATAAGCCTGTCCGGAGCCCGTGGTAGCTCCAGCTGCTTTGGAACACATTCTGCCACACTTGCTCTTTCTGCATGTCTCTAGCAGCCAGAAAGCGCTGTAAAGCGCTCTTTTCTCGAGAAAAGCAACACTCAGGGGAATCATGTGGAACTTTTGCTTGCAGCAGCACCTTGGTGTGTTTTCTGTGTTCTCCAAGTGAAAATAAGCCTGTCCGGAGCCCGTGGTAGCTCCAGCTGCTTTGGAACACATTCTGCCACACTTGCTCTTTCTGCATGTCTCTAGCAGCCAGAAAGCGCTGTAAAGCGCTCTTTTCTCGAGAAAAGCAACACTCAGGGGGACTTGTGTAACTTTGCTTGCAGCAGCACCTTGGTGTGTTTTCTGTGTTCTCCAAGTGAAAATAAGCCTGTCCGGAGCCCGTGGTAGCTCCAGCTGCTTTGGAACACATTCTGCCACACTTGCTCTTTCTGCATGTCTCTAGCAGCCAGAAAGCGCTGTAAAGCGCTCTTTTCTCGAGAAAAGCAACACTCAGGGGGACTTGTGTAACTTTGCTTGCAGCAGCACCTTGGTGTGTTTTCTGTGTTCTCCAAGTGAAAATAAGCCTGTCCGGAGCCCGTGGTAGCTCCAGCTGCTTTGGAACACATTCTGCCACACTTGCTCTTTCTGCATGTCTCTAGCAGCCAGAAAGCGCTGTAAAGCGCTCTTTTTCTCGAGAAAAGCAACACTCAGGGGGACTTGTGTAACTTTGCTTGCAGCAGCACCTTGGTGTGTTTTCTGTGTTCTCCAAGTGAAAATAAGCCTGTCCGGAGCCCGTGGTAGCTCCAGCTGCTTTGGAACACATTCTGCCACACTTGCTCTTTCTGCATGTCTCTAGCAGCCAGAAAGCGCTGTAAAGCGCTCTTTTCTCGAGAAAAGCAACACTCAGGGGGACTTGTGTAACTTTGCTTGCAGCAGCACCTTGGTGTGTTTTCTGTGTTCTCCAAGTGAAAATAAGCCTGTCCGGAGCCCGTGGTAGCTCCAGCTGCTTTGGAACACATTCTGCCACACTTGCTCTTTCTGCATGTCTCTAGCAGCCAGAAAGCGCTGTAAAGCGCTCTTTTCTCGAGAAAAGCAACACTCAGGGGGACTTGTGTAACTTTGCTTGCAGCAGCACCTTGGTGTGTTTTCTGTGTTCTCCAAGTGAAAATAAGCCTGTCCGGAGCCCGTGGTAGCTCCAGCTGCTTTGGAACACATTCTGCCACACTTGCTCTTTCTGCATGTCTCTAGCAGCCAGAAAGCGCTGTAAAGCGCTCTTTTTCTCGAGAAAAGCAACACTCAGGGGGACTTGTGTAACTTTGCTTGCAGCAGCACCTTGGTGTGTTTTCTGTGTTCTCCAAGTGAAAATAAGCCTGTCCGGAGCCCGTGGTAGCTCCAGCTGCTTTGGAACACATTCTGCCACACTTGCTCTTTCTGCATGTCTCTAGCAGCCAGAAAGCGCTGTAAAGCGCTCTTTTCTCGAGAAAAGCAACACTCAGGGGGACTGTGTAACTTTGCTTGCAGCAGCACCTTGGTGTGTTTTCTGTGTTCTCCAAGTGAAAATAAGCCTGTCCGGAGCCCGTGGTAGCTCCAGCTGCTTTGGAACACATTCTGCCACACTTGCTCTTTCTGCATGTCTCTAGCAGCCAGAAAGCGCTGTAAAGCGCTCTTTTCTCGAGAAAAGCAACACTCAGGGGGACTTGTGTAACTTTGCTTGCAGCAGCACCTTGGTGTGTTTTCTGTGTTCTCCAAGTGAAAATAAGCCTGTCCGGAGCCCGTGGTAGCTCCAGCTGCTTTGGAACACATTCTGCCACACTTGCTCTTTCTGCATGTCTCTAGCAGCCAGAAAGCGCTGTAAAGCGCTCTTTTCTCGAGAAAAGCAACACTCAGGGGACTTGTGTAACTTTGCTTGCAGCAGCACCTTGGTGTGTTTTCTGTGTTCTCCAAGTGAAAATAAGCCTGTCGGAGCCCGTGGTAGCTCCAGCTGCTTTGGAACACATTCTGCCACACTTGCTCTTTCTGCATGTCTCTAGCAGCCAGAAAGCGCTGTAAAGCGCTCTTTTCTCGAGAAAAGCAACACTCAGGGGGACTTGTGTAACTTTGCTTGCAGCAGCACCTTGGTGTGTTTTCTGTGTTCTCCAAGTGAAAATAAGCCTGTCCGGAGCCCGTGGTAGCTCCAGCTGCTTTGGAACACATTCTGCCACACTTGCTCTTTCTGCATGTCTCTAGCAGCCAGAAAGCGCTGTAAAGCGCTCTTTTCTCGAGAAAAGCAACACTCAGGGGGACTTGTGTAACTTTGCTTGCAGCAGCACCTTGGTGTGTTTTCTGTGTTCTCCAAGTGAAAATAAGCCTGTCCGGAGCCCGTGGTAGCTCCAGCTGCTTTGGAACACATTCTGCCACACTTGCTCTTTCTGCATGTCTCTAGCAGCCAGAAAGCGCTGTAAAGCGCTCTTTTCTCGAGAAAAGCAACACTCAGGGGGACTTGTGTAACTTTGCTTGCAGCAGCACCTTGGTGTGTTTTCTGTGTTCTCCAAGTGAAAATAAGCCTGTCCGGAGCCCGTGGTAGCTCCAGCTGCTTTGGAACACATTCTGCCACACTTGCTCTTTCTGCATGTCTCTAGCAGCCAGAGAGCGCTGTAAAGCGCTCTTTTCTCGAGAAAAGCAACACTCAGGGGGACTTGTGTAACTTTGCTTGCAGCAGCACCTTGGTGTGTTTTCTGTGTTCTCCAAGTGAAAATAAGCCTGTCCGGAGCCCGTGGTAGCTCCAGCTGCTTTGGAACACATTCTGCCACACTTGCTCTTTCTGCATGTCTCTAGCAGCCAGAAAGCGCTGTAAAGCGCTCTTTTCTCGAGAAAAGCAACACTCAGGGGGACTTGTGTAACTTTGCTTGCAGCAGCACCTTGGTGTGTTTTCTGTGTTCTCCAAGTGAAAATAAGCCTGTCCGGAGCCCGTGGTAGCTCCAGCTGCTTTGGAACACATTCTGCCACACTTGCTCTTTCTGCATGTCTCTAGCAGCCAGAAAGCGCTGTAAAGCGCTCTTTTCTCGAGAAAAGCAACACTCAGGGGGACTTGTGTAACTTTGCTTGCAGCAGCACCTTGGTGTGTTTTCTGTGTTCTCCAAGTGAAAATAAGCCTGTCCGGAGCCCGTGGTAGCTCCAGCTGCTTTGGAACACATTCTGCCACACTTGCTCTTTCTGCATGTCTCTAGCAGCCAGAAAGCGCTGTAAAGCGCTCTTTTCTCGAGAAAAGCAACACTCAGGGGGACTTGTGTAACTTTGCTTGCAGCAGCACCTTGGTGTGTTTTCTGTGTTCTCCAAGTGAAAATAAGCCTGTCCGGAGCCCGTGGTAGCTCCAGCTGCTTTGGAACACATTCTGCCACACTTGCTCTTTCTGCATGTCTCTAGCAGCCAGAAAGCGCTGTAAAGCGCTCTTTTCTCGAGAAAAGCAACACTCAGGGGGACTTGTGTAACTTTGCTTGCAGCAGCACCTTGGTGTGTTTTCTGTGTTCTCCAAGTGAAAATAAGCCTGTCCGGAGCCCGTGGTAGCTCCAGCTGCTTTGGAACACATTCTGCCACACTTGCTCTTTCTGCATGTCTCTAGCAGCCAGAAAGCGCTGTAAAGCGCTCTTTTCTCGAGAAAAGCAACACTCAGGGGGACTTGTGTAACTTTGCTTGCAGCAGCACCTTGGTGTGTTTTCTGTGTTCTCCAAGTGAAAATAAGCCTGTCCGGAGCCCGTGGTAGCTCCAGCTGCTTTGGAACACATTCTGCCACACTTGCTCTTTCTGCATGTCTCTAGCAGCCAGAAAGCGCTGTAAAGCGCTCTTTTCTCGAGAAAAGCAACACTCAGGGGGACTTGTGTAACTTTGCTTGCAGCAGCACCTTGGTGTGTTTTCTGTGTTCTCCAAGTGAAAATAAGCCTGTCCGGAGCCCGTGGTAGCTCCAGCTGCTTTGGAACACATTCTGCCACACTTGCTCTTTCTGCATGTCTCTAGCAGCCAGAAAGCGCTGTAAAGCGCTCTTTTCTCGAGAAAAGCAACACTCAGGGGGACTTGTGTAACTTTGCTTGCAGCAGCACCTTGGTGTGTTTTCTGTGTTCTCCAAGTGAAAATAAGCCTGTCCGGAGCCCGTGGTAGCTCCAGCTGCTTTGGAACACATTCTGCCACACTTGCTCTTTCTGCATGTCTCTAGCAGCCAGAAAGCGCTGTAAAGCGCTCTTTTCTCGAGAAAAGCAACACTCAGGGGGACTTGTGTAACTTTGCTTGCAGCAGCACCTTGGTGTGTTTTCTGTGTTCTCCAAGTGAAAATAAGCCTGTCCGGAGCCCGTGGTAGCTCCAGCTGCTTTGGAACACATTCTGCCACACTTGCTCTTTCTGCATGTCTCTAGCAGCCAGAAAGCGCTGTAAAGCGCTCTTTTCTCGAGAAAAGCAACACTCAGGGGGACTTGTGTAACTTTGCTTGCAGCAGCACCTTGGTGTGTTTTCTGTGTTCTCCAAGTGAAAATAAGCCTGTCCGGAGCCCGTGGTAGCTCCAGCTGCTTTGGAACACATTCTGCCACACTTGCTCTTTCTGCATGTCTCTAGCAGCCAGAAAGCGCTGTAAAGCGCTCTTTTCTCGAGAAAAGCAACACTCAGGGGGACTTGTGTAACTTTGCTTGCAGCAGCACCTTGGTGTGTTTTCTGTGTTCTCCAAGTGAAAATAAGCCTGTGCGGAGCCCGTGGTAGCTCCAGCTGCTTTGGAACACATTCTGCCACACTTGCTCTTTCTGCATGTCTCTAGCAGCCAGAAAGCGCTGTAAAGCGCTCTTTTCTCGAGAAAAGCAACACTCAGGGGGACTTGTGTAACTTTGCTTGCAGCAGCACCTTGGTGTGTTTTCTGTGTTCTCCAAGTGAAAATAAGCCTGTCCGGAGCCCGTGGTAGCTCCAGCTGCTTTGGAACACATTCTGCCACACTTGCTCTTTCTGCATGTCTCTAGCAGCCAGAAAGCGCTGTAAAGCGCTCTTTTCTCGAGAAAAGCAACACTCAGGGGGACTTGTGTAACTTTGCTTGCAGCAGCACCTTGGTGTGTTTTCTGTGTTCTCCAAGTGAAAATAAGCCTGTCCGGAGCCCGTGGTAGCTCCAGCTGCTTTGGAACACATTCTGCCACACTTGCTCTTTCTGCATGTCTCTAGCAGCCAGAAAGCGCTGTAAAGCGCTCTTTTCTCGAGAAAAGCAACACTCAGGGGGACTTGTGTAACTTTGCTTGCAGCAGCACCTTGGTGTGTTTTCTGTGTTCTCCAAGTGAAAATAAGCCTGTCCGGAGCCCGTGGTAGCTCCAGCTGCTTTGGAACACATTCTGCCACACTTGCTCTTTCTGCATGTCTCTAGCAGCCAGAAAGCGCTGTAAAGCGCTCTTTTCTCGAGAAAAGCAACACTCAGGGGGACTTGTGTAACTTTGCTTGCAGCAGCACCTTGGTGTGTTTTCTGTGTTCTCCAAGTGAAAATAAGCCTGTCCGGAGCCCGTGGTAGCTCCAGCTGCTTTGGAACACATTCTGCCACACTTGCTCTTTCTGCATGTCTCTAGCAGCCAGAAAGCGCTGTAAAGCGCTCTTTTCTCGAGAAAAGCAACACTCAGGGGGACTTGTGTAACTTTGCTTGCAGCAGCACCTTGGTGTGTTTTCTGTGTTCTCCAAGTGAAAATAAGCCTGTCCGGAGCCCGTGGTAGCTCCAGCTGCTTTGGAACACATTCTGCCACACTTGCTCTTTCTGCATGTCTCTAGCAGCCAGAAAGCGCTGTAAAGCGCTCTTTTCTCGAGAAAAGCAACACTCAGGGGGACTTGTGTAACTTTGCTTGCAGCAGCACCTTGGTGTGTTTTCTGTGTTCTCCAAGTGAAAATAAGCCTGTCCGGAGCCCGTGGTAGCTCCAGCTGCTTTGGAACACATTCTGCCACACTTGCTCTTTCTGCATGTCTCTAGCAGCCAGAAAGCGCTGTAAAGCGCTCTTTTCTCGAGAAAAGCAACACTCAGGGGGACTTGTGTAACTTTGCTTGCAGCAGCACCTTGGTGTGTTTTCTGTGTTCTCCAAGTGAAAATAAGCCTGTCCGGAGCCCGTGGTAGCTCCAGCTGCTTTGGAACACATTCTGCCACACTTGCTCTTTCTGCATGTCTCTAGCAGCCAGAAAGCGCTGTAAAGCGCTCTTTTCTCGAGAAAAGCAACACTCAGGGGGACTTGTGTAACTTTGCTTGCAGCAGCACCTTGGTGTGTTTTCTGTGTTCTCCAAGTGAAAATAAGCCTGTCCGGAGCCCGTGGTAGCTCCAGCTGCTTTGGAACACATTCTGCCACACTTGCTCTTTCTGCATGTCTCTAGCAGCCAGAAAGCGCTGTAAAGCGCTCTTTTCTCGAGAAAAGCAACACTCAGGGGGACTTGTGTAACTTTGCTTGCAGCAGCACCTTGGTGTGTTTTCTGTGTTCTCCAAGTGAAAATAAGCCTGTCCGGAGCCCGTGGTAGCTCCAGCTGCTTTGGAACACATTCTGCCACACTTGCTCTTTCTGCATGTCTCTAGCAGCCAGAAAGCGCTGTAAAGCGCTCTTTTCTCGAGAAAAGCAACACTCAGGGGGACTTGTGTAACTTTGCTTGCAGCAGCACCTTGGTGTGTTTTCTGTGTTCTCCAAGTGAAAATAAGCCTGTCCGGAGCCCGTGGTAGCTCCAGCTGCTTTGGAACACATTCTGCCACACTTGCTCTTTCTGCATGTCTCTAGCAGCCAGAAAGCGCTGTAAAGCGCTCTTTTCTCGAGAAAAGCAACACTCAGGGGGACTTGTGTAACTTTGCTTGCAGCAGCACCTTGGTGTGTTTTCTGTGTTCTCCAAGTGAAAATAAGCCTGTCCGGAGCCCGTGGTAGCTCCAGCTGCTTTGGAACACATTCTGCCACACTTGCTCTTTCTGCATGTCTCTAGCAGCCAGAAAGCGCTGTAAAGCGCTCTTTTCTCGAGAAAAGCAACACTCAGGGGGACTTGTGTAACTTTGCTTGCAGCAGCACCTTGGTGTGTTTTCTGTGTTCTCCAAGTGAAAATAAGCCTGTCCGGAGCCCGTGGTAGCTCCAGCTGCTTTGGAACACATTCTGCCACACTTGCTCTTTCTGCATGTCTCTAGCAGCCAGAAAGCGCTGTAAAGCGCTCTTTTCTCGAGAAAAGCAACACTCAGGGGGACTTGTGTAACTTTGCTTGCAGCAGCACCTTGGTGTGTTTTCTGTGTTCTCCAAGTGAAAATAAGCCTGTCCGGAGCCCGTGGTAGCTCCAGCTGCTTTGGAACACATTCTGCCACACTTGCTCTTTCTGCATGTCTCTAGCAGCCAGAAAGCGCTGTAAAGCGCTCTTTTCTCGAGAAAAGCAACACTCAGGGGGAACTTGTGTAACTTTGCTTGCAGCAGCACCTTGGTGTGTTTTCTGTGTTCTCCAAGTGAAAATAAGCCTGTCCGGAGCCCGTGGTAGCTCCAGCTGCTTTGGAACACATTCTGCCACACTTGCTCTTTCTGCATGTCTCTAGCAGCCAGAAAGCGCTGTAAAGCGCTCTTTTCTCGAGAAAAGCAACACTCAGGGGGACTTGTGTAACTTTGCTTGCAGCAGCACCTTGGTGTGTTTTCTGTGTTCTCCAAGTGAAAATAAGCCTGTGCGGAGCCCGTGGTAGCTCCAGCTGCTTTGGAACACATTCTGCCACACTTGCTCTTTCTGCATGTCTCTAGCAGCCAGAAAGCGCTGTAAAGCGCTCTTTTCTCGAGAAAAGCAACACTTCAGGGGGACTTGTGTAACTTTGCTTGCAGCAGCACCTTGGTGTGTTTTCTGTGTTCTCCAAGTGAAAATAAGCCTGTCCGGAGCCCGTGGTAGCTCCAGCTGCTTTGGAACACATTCTGCCACACTTGCTCTTTCTGCATGTCTCTAGCAGCCAGAAAGCGCTGTAAAGCGCTCTTTTCTCGAGAAAAGCAACACTCAGGGGGACTTGTGTAACTTTGCTTGCAGCAGCACCTTGGTGTGTTTTCTGTGTTCTCCAAGTGAAAATAAGCCTGTCCGGAGCCCGTGGTAGCTCCAGCTGCTTTGGAACACATTCTGCCACACTTGCTCTTTCTGCATGTCTCTAGCAGCCAGAAAGCGCTGTAAAGCGCTCTTTTCTCGAGAAAAGCAACACTCAGGGGGACTTGTGTAACTTTGCTTGCAGCAGCACCTTGGTGTGTTTTCTGTGTTCTCCAAGTGAAAATAAGCCTGTCCGGAGCCCGTGGTAGCTCCAGCTGCTTTGGAACACATTCTGCCACACTTGCTCTTTCTGCATGTCTCTAGCAGCCAGAAAGCGCTGTAAAGCGCTCTTTTCTCGAGAAAAGCAACACTCAGGGGGACTTGTGTAACTTTGCTTGCAGCAGCACCTTGGTGTGTTTTCTGTGTTCTCCAAGTGAAAATAAGCCTGTCCGGAGCCCGTGGTAGCTCCAGCTGCTTTGGAACACATTCTGCCACACTTGCTCTTTCTGCATGTCTCTAGCAGCCAGAAAGCGCTGTAAAGCGCTCTTTTCTCGAGAAAAGCAACACTCAGGGGGACTTGTGTAACTTTGCTTGCAGCAGCACCTTGGTGTGTTTTCTGTGTTCTCCAAGTGAAAATAAGCCTGTCCGGAGCCCGTGGTAGCTCCAGCTGCTTTGGAACACATTCTGCCACACTTGCTCTTTCTGCATGTCTCTAGCAGCCAGAAAGCGCTGTAAAGCGCTCTTTTCTCGAGAAAAGCAACACTCAGGGGGACTTGTGTAACTTTGCTTGCAGCAGCACCTTGGTGTGTTTTCTGTGTTCTGCCAAGTGAAAATAAGCCTGTCCGGAGCCCGTGGTAGCTCCAGCTGCTTTGGAACACATTCTGCCACACTTGCTCTTTCTGCATGTCTCTAGCAGCCAGAAAGCGCTGTAAAGCGCTCTTTTCTCGAGAAAAGCAACACTCAGGGGGACTTGTGTAACTTTGCTTGCAGCAGCACCTTGGTGTGTTTTCTGTGTTCTCCAAGTGAAAATAAGCCTGTCCGGAGCCCGTGGTAGCTCCAGCTGCTTTGGAACACATTCTGCCACACTTGCTCTTTCTGCATGTCTCTAGCAGCCAGAAAGCGCTGTAAAGCGCTCTTTTCTCGAGAAAAGCAACACTCAGGGGGACTTGTGTAACTTTGCTTGCAGCAGCACCTTGGTGTGTTTTCTGTGTTCTCCAAGTGAAAATAAGCCTGTCCGGAGCCCGTGGTAGCTCCAGCTGCTTTGGAACACATTCTGCCACACTTGCTCTTTCTGCATGTCTCTAGCAGCCAGAAAGCGCTGTAAAGCGCTCTTTTCTCGAGAAAAGCAACACTCAGGGGGACTTGTGTAACTTTGCTTGCAGCAGCACCTTGGTGTGTTTTCTGTGTTCTCCAAGTGAAAATAAGCCTGTCCGGAGCCCGTGGTAGCTCCAGCTGCTTTGGAACACATTCTGCCACACTTGCTCTTTCTGCATGTCTCTAGCAGCCAGAAAGCGCTGTAAAGCGCTCTTTTCTCGAGAAAAGCAACACTCAGGGGGACTTGTGTAACTTTGCTTGCAGCAGCACCTTGGTGTGTTTTCTGTGTTCTCCAAGTGAAAATAAGCCTGTCCGGAGCCCGTGGTAGCTCCAGCTGCTTTGGAACACATTCTGCCACACTTGCTCTTTCTGCATGTCTCTAGCAGCCAGAAAGCGCTGTAAAGCGCTCTTTTCTCGAGAAAAGCAACACTCAGGGGGACTTGTGTAACTTTGCTTGCAGCAGCACCTTGGTGTGTTTTCTGTGTTCTCCAAGTGAAAATAAGCCTGTCCGGAGCCCGTGGTAGCTCCAGCTGCTTTGGAACACATTCTGCCACACTTGCTCTTTCTGCATGTCTCTAGCAGCCAGAAAGCGCTGTAAAGCGCTCTTTTCTCGAGAAAAGCAACACTCAGGGGGACTTGTGTAACTTTGCTTGCAGCAGCACCTTGGTGTGTTTTCTGTGTTCTCCAAGTGAAAATAAGCCTGTCCGGAGCCCGTGGTAGCTCCAGCTGCTTTGGAACACATTCTGCCACACTTGCTCTTTCTGCATGTCTCTAGCAGCCAGAAAGCGCTGTAAAGCGCTCTTTTCTCGAGAAAAGCAACACTCAGGGGGACTTGTGTAACTTTGCTTGCAGCAGCACCTTGGTGTGTTTTCTGTGTTCTCCAAGTGAAAATAAGCCTGTCCGGAGCCCGTGGTAGCTCCAGCTGCTTTGGAACACATTCTGCCACACTTGCTCTTTCTGCATGTCTCTAGCAGCCAGAAAGCGCTGTAAAGCGCTCTTTTCTCGAGAAAAGCAACACTCAGGGGGACTTGTGTAACTTTGCTTGCAGCAGCACCTTGGTGTGTTTTCTGTGTTCTCCAAGTGAAAATAAGCCTGTCCGGAGCCCGTGGTAGCTCCAGCTGCTTTGGAACACATTCTGCCACACTTGCTCTTTCTGCATGTCTCTAGCAGCCAGAAAGCGCTGTAAAGCGCTCTTTTCTCGAGAAAAGCAACACTCAGGGGGACTTGTGTAACTTTGCTTGCAGCAGCACCTTGGTGTGTTTTCTGTGTTCTCCAAGTGAAAATAAGCCTGTCCGGAGCCCGTGGTAGCTCCAGCTGCTTTGGAACACATTCTGCCACACTTGCTCTTTCTGCATGTCTCTAGCAGCCAGAAAGCGCTGTAAAGCGCTCTTTTCTCGAGAAAAGCAACACTCAGGGGGACTTGTGTAACTTTGCTTGCAGCAGCACCTTGGTGTGTTTTCTGTGTTCTCCAAGTGAAAATAAGCCTGTCCGGAGCCCGTGGTAGCTCCAGCTGCTTTGGAACACATTCTGCCACACTTGCTCTTTCTGCATGTCTCTAGCAGCCAGAAAGCGCTGTAAAGCGCTCTTTTCTCGAGAAAAGCAACACTCAGGGGGACTTGTGTAACTTTGCTTGCAGCAGCACCTTGGTGTGTTTTCTGTGTTCTCCAAGTGAAAATAAGCCTGTCCGGAGCCCGTGGTAGCTCCAGCTGCTTTGGAACACATTCTGCCACACTTGCTCTTTCTGCATGTCTCTAGCAGCCAGAAAGCGCTGTAAAGCGCTCTTTTCTCGAGAAAAGCAACACTCAGGGGGACTTGTGTAACTTTGCTTGCAGCAGCACCTTGGTGTGTTTTCTGTGTTCTCCAAGTGAAAATAAGCCTGTCCGGAGCCCGTGGTAGCTCCAGCTGCTTTGGAACACATTCTGCCACACTTGCTCTTTCTGCATGTCTCTAGCAGCCAGAAAGCGCTGTAAAGCGCTCTTTTCTCGAGAAAAGCAACACTCAGGGGGACTTGTGTAACTTTGCTTGCAGCAGCACCTTGGTGTGTTTTCTGTGTTCTCCAAGTGAAAATAAGCCTGTCCGGAGCCCGTGGTAGCTCCAGCTGCTTTGGAACACATTCTGCCACACTTGCTCTTTCTGCATGTCTCTAGCAGCCAGAAAGCGCTGTAAAGCGCTCTTTTCTCGAGAAAAGCAACACTCAGGGGGACTTGTGTAACTTTGCTTGCAGCAGCACCTTGGTGTGTTTTCTGTGTTCTCCAAGTGAAAATAAGCCTGTCCGGAGCCCGTGGTAGCTCCAGCTGCTTTGGAACACATTCTGCCACACTTGCTCTTTCTGCATGTCTCTAGCAGCCAGAAAGCGCTGTAAAGCGCTCTTTTCTCGAGAAAAGCAACACTCAGGGGGACTTGTGTAACTTTGCTTGCAGCAGCACCTTGGTGTGTTTTCTGTGTTCTCCAAGTGAAAATAAGCCTGTCCGGAGCCCGTGGTAGCTCCAGCTGCTTTGGAACACATTCTGCCACACTTGCTCTTTCTGCATGTCTCTAGCAGCCAGAAAGCGCTGTAAAGCGCTCTTTTCTCGAGAAAAGCAACACTCAGGGGGACTTGTGTAACTTTGCTTGCAGCAGCACCTTGGTGTGTTTTCTGTGTTCTCCAAGTGAAAATAAGCCTGTCCGGAGCCCGTGGTAGCTCCAGCTGCTTTGGAACACATTCTGCCACACTTGCTCTTTCTGCATGTCTCTAGCAGCCAGAAAGCGCTGTAAAGCGCTCTTTTCTCGAGAAAAGCAACACTCAGGGGGACTTGTGTAACTTTGCTTGCAGCAGCACCTTGGTGTGTTTTCTGTGTTCTCCAAGTGAAAATAAGCCTGTCCGGAGCCCGTGGTAGCTCCAGCTGCTTTGGAACACATTCTGCCACACTTGCTCTTTCTGCATGTCTCTAGCAGCCAGAAAGCGCTGTAAAGCGCTCTTTTCTCGAGAAAAGCAACACTCAGGGGGACTTGTGTAACTTTGCTTGCAGCAGCACCTTGGTGTGTTTTCTGTGTTCTCCAAGTGAAAATAAGCCTGTCCGGAGCCCGTGGTAGCTCCAGCTGCTTTGGAACACATTCTGCCACACTTGCTCTTTCTGCATGTCTCTAGCAGCCAGAAAGCGCTGTAAAGCGCTCTTTTCTCGAGAAAAGCAACACTCAGGGGGACTTGTGTAACTTTGCTTGCAGCAGCACCTTGGTGTGTTTTCTGTGTTCTCCAAGTGAAAATAAGCCTGTCCGGAGCCCGTGGTAGCTCCAGCTGCTTTGGAACACATTCTGCCACACTTGCTCTTTCTGCATGTCTCTAGCAGCCAGAAAGCGCTGTAAAGCGCTCTTTTCTCGAGAAAAGCAACACTCAGGGGGACTTGTGTAACTTTGCTTGCAGCAGCACCTTGGTGTGTTTTCTGTGTTCTCCAAGTGAAAATAAGCCTGTCCGGAGCCCGTGGTAGCTCCAGCTGCTTTGGAACACATTCTGCCACACTTGCTCTTTCTGCATGTCTCTAGCAGCCAGAAAGCGCTGTAAAGCGCTCTTTTCTCGAGAAAAGCAACACTCAGGGGGACTTGTGTAACTTTGCTTGCAGCAGCACCTTGGTGTGTTTTCTGTGTTCTCCAAGTGAAAATAAGCCTGTCCGGAGCCCGTGGTAGCTCCAGCTGCTTTGGAACACATTCTGCCACACTTGCTCTTTCTGCATGTCTCTAGCAGCCAGAGAGCGCTGTAAAGCGCTCTTTTCTCGAGAAAAGCAACACTCAGGGGGACTTGTGTAACTTTGCTTGCAGCAGCACCTTGGTGTGTTTTCTGTGTTCTCCAAGTGAAAATAAGCCTGTCCGGAGCCCGTGGTAGCTCCAGCTGCTTTGGAACACATTCTGCCACACTTGCTCTTTCTGCATGTCTCTAGCAGCCAGAAAGCGCTGTAAAGCGCTCTTTTCTCGAGAAAAGCAACACTCAGGGGGACTTGTGTAACTTTGCTTGCAGCAGCACCTTGGTGTGTTTTCTGTGTTCTCCAAGTGAAAATAAGCCTGTCCGGAGCCCGTGGTAGCTCCAGCTGCTTTGGAACACATTCTGCCACACTTGCTCTTTCTGCATGTCTCTAGCAGCCAGAAAGCGCTGTAAAGCGCTCTTTTCTCGAGAAAAGCAACACTCAGGGGACTTGTGTAACTTTGCTTGCAGCAGCACCTTGGTGTGTTTTCTGTGTTCTCCAAGTGAAAATAAGCCTGTCCGGAGCCCGTGGTAGCTCCAGCTGCTTTGGAACACATTCTGCCACACTTGCTCTTTCTGCATGTCTCTAGCAGCCAGAAAGCGCTGTAAAGCGCTCTTTTCTCGAGAAAAGCAACACTCAGGGGGACTTGTGTAACTTTGCTTGCAGCAGCACCTTGGTGTGTTTTCTGTGTTCTCCAAGTGAAAATAAGCCTGTCCGGAGCCCGTGGTAGCTCCAGCTGCTTTGGAACACATTCTGCCACACTTGCTCTTTCTGCATGTCTCTAGCAGCCAGAAAGCGCTGTAAAGCGCTCTTTTCTCGAGAAAAGCAACACTCAGGGGGACTTGTGTAACTTTGCTTGCAGCAGCACCTTGGTGTGTTTTCTGTGTTCTCCAAGTGAAAATAAGCCTGTCCGGAGCCCGTGGTAGCTCCAGCTGCTTTGGAACACATTCTGCCACACTTGCTCTTTCTGCATGTCTCTAGCAGCCAGAAAGCGCTGTAAAGCGCTCTTTTCTCGAGAAAAGCAACACTCAGGGGGACTTGTGTAACTTTGCTTGCAGCAGCACCTTGGTGTGTTTTCTGTGTTCTCCAAGTGAAAATAAGCCTGTCCGGAGCCCGTGGTAGCTCCAGCTGCTTTGGAACACATTCTGCCACACTTGCTCTTTCTGCATGTCTCTAGCAGCCAGAAAGCGGCTGTAAAGCGCTCTTTTCTCGAGAAAAGCAACACTCAGGGGGACTTGTGTAACTTTGCTTGCAGCAGCACCTTGGTGTGTTTTCTGTGTTCTCCAAGTGAAAATAAGCCTGTCCGGAGCCCGTGGTAGCTCCAGCTGCTTTGGAACACATTCTGCCACACTTGCTCTTTCTGCATGTCTCTAGCAGCCAGAAAGCGCTGTAAAGCGCTCTTTTCTCGAGAAAAGCAACACTCAGGGGGACTTGTGTAACTTTGCTTGCAGCAGCACCTTGGTGTGTTTTCTGTGTTCTCCAAGTGAAAATAAGCCTGTCCGGAGCCCGTGGTAGCTCCAGCTGCTTTGGAACACATTCTGCCACACTTGCTCTTTCTGCATGTCTCTAGCAGCCAGAAAGCGCTGTAAAGCGCTCTTTTCTCGAGAAAAGCAACACTCAGGGGGACTTGTGTAACTTTGCTTGCAGCAGCACCTTGGTGTGTTTTCTGTGTTCTCCAAGTGAAAATAAGCCTGTCCGGAGCCCGTGGTAGCTCCAGCTGCTTTGGAACACATTCTGCCACACTTGCTCTTTCTGCATGTCTCTAGCAGCCAGAAAGCGCTGTAAAGCGCTCTTTTCTCGAGAAAAGCAACACTCAGGGGGACTTGTGTAACTTTGCTTGCAGCAGCACCTTGGTGTGTTTTCTGTGTTCTCCAAGTGAAAATAAGCCTGTCCGGAGCCCGTGGTAGCTCCAGCTGCTTTGGAACACATTCTGCCACACTTGCTCTTTCTGCATGTCTCTAGCAGCCAGAAAGCGCTGTAAAGCGCTCTTTTCTCGAGAAAAGCAACACTCAGGGGGACTTGTGTAACTTTGCTTGCAGCAGCACCTTGGTGTGTTTTCTGTGTTCTCCAAGTGAAAATAAGCCTGTCCGGAGCCCGTGGTAGCTCCAGCTGCTTTGGAACACATTCTGCCACACTTGCTCTTTCTGCATGTCTCTAGCAGCCAGAAAGCGCTGTAAAGCGCTCTTTTCTCGAGAAAAGCAACACTCAGGGGGACTTGTGTAACTTTGCTTGCAGCAGCACCTTGGTGTGTTTTCTGTGTTCTCCAAGTGAAAATAAGCCTGTCCGGAGCCCGTGGTAGCTCCAGCTGCTTTGGAACACATTCTGCCACACTTGCTCTTTCTGCATGTCTCTAGCAGCCAGAAAGCGCTGTAAAGCGCTCTTTTCTCGAGAAAAGCAACACTCAGGGGGACTTGTGTAACTTTGCTTGCAGCAGCACCTTGGTGTGTTTTCTGTGTTCTCCAAGTGAAAATAAGCCTGTCCGGAGCCCGTGGTAGCTCCAGCTGCTTTGGAACACATTCTGCCACACTTGCTCTTTCTGCATGTCTCTAGCAGCCAGAAAGCGCTGTAAAGCGCTCTTTTCTCGAGAAAAGCAACACTCAGGGGGACTTGTGTAACTTTGCTTGCAGCAGCACCTTGGTGTGTTTTCTGTGTTCTCCAAGTGAAAATAAGCCTGTCCGGAGCCCGTGGTAGCTCCAGCTGCTTTGGAACACATTCTGCCACACTTGCTCTTTCTGCATGTCTCTAGCAGCCAGAAAGCGCTGTAAAGCGCTCTTTTCTCGAGAAAAGCAACACTCAGGGGGACTTGTGTAACTTTGCTTGCAGCAGCACCTTGGTGTGTTTTCTGTGTTCTCCAAGTGAAAATAAGCCTGTCCGGAGCCCGTGGTAGCTCCAGCTGCTTTGGAACACATTCTGCCACACTTGCTCTTTCTGCATGTCTCTAGCAGCCAGAAAGCGCTGTAAAGCGCTCTTTTCTCGAGAAAAGCAACACTCAGGGGGACTTGTGTAACTTTGCTTGCAGCAGCACCTTGGTGTGTTTTCTGTGTTCTCCAAGTGAAAATAAGCCTGTCCGGAGCCCGTGGTAGCTCCAGCTGCTTTGGAACACATTCTGCCACACTTGCTCTTTCTGCATGTCTCTAGCAGCCAGAAAGCGCTGTAAAGCGCTCTTTTCTCGAGAAAAGCAACACTCAGGGGGACTTGTGTAACTTTGCTTGCAGCAGCACCTTGGTGTGTTTTCTGTGTTCTCCAAGTGAAAATAAGCCTGTCCGGAGCCCGTGGTAGCTCCAGCTGCTTTGGAACACATTCTGCCACACTTGCTCTTTCTGCATGTCTCTAGCAGCCAGAAAGCGCTGTAAAGCGCTCTTTTCTCGAGAAAAGCAACACTCAGGGGGACTTGTGTAACTTTGCTTGCAGCAGCACCTTGGTGTGTTTTCTGTGTTCTCCAAGTGAAAATAAGCCTGTCCGGAGCCCGTGGTAGCTCCAGCTGCTTTGGAACACATTCTGCCACACTTGCTCTTTCTGCGTGTCTCTAGCAGCCAGAGAGCGCTGTAAAGCGCTCTTTTCTCGAGAAAAGCAACACTCAGGGGGACTTGTGTAACTTTGCTTGCAGCAGCACCTTGGTGTGTTTTCTGTGTTCTCCAAGTGAAAATAAGCCTGTCCGGAGCCCGTGGTAGCTCCAGCTGCTTTGGAACACATTCTGCCACACTTGCTCTTTCTGCATGTCTCTAGCAGCCAGAAAGCGCTGTAAAGCGCTCTTTTCTCGAGAAAAGCAACACTCAGGGGGACTTGTGTAACTTTGCTTGCAGCAGCACCTTGGTGTGTTTTCTGTGTTCTCCAAGTGAAAATAAGCCTGTCCGGAGCCCGTGGTAGCTCCAGCTGCTTTGGAACACATTCTGCCACACTTGCTCTTTCTGCATGTCTCTAGCAGCCAGAGAGGCGCTGTAAAGCGCTCTTTTCTCGAGAAAAGCAACACTCAGGGGGACTTGTGTAACTTTGCTTGCAGCAGCACCTTGGTGTGTTTTCTGTGTTCTCCAAGTGAAAATAAGCCTGTCCGGAGCCCGTGGTAGCTCCAGCTGCTTTGGAACACATTCTGCCACACTTGCTCTTTCTGCATGTCTCTAGCAGCCAGAAAGCGCTGTAAAGCGCTCTTTTCTCGAGAAAAGCAACACTCAGGGGACTTGTGTAACTTTGCTTGCAGCAGCACCTTGGTGTGTTTTCTGTGTTCTCCAAGTGAAAATAAGCCTGTCCGGAGCCCGTGGTAGCTCCAGCTGCTTTGGAACACATTCTGCCACACTTGCTCTTTCTGCATGTCTCTAGCAGCCAGAAAGCGCTGTAAAGCGCTCTTTTCTCGAGAAAAGCAACACTCAGGGGGACTTGTGTAACTTTGCTTGCAGCAGCACCTTGGTGTGTTTTCTGTGTTCTCGCAAGTGAAAATAAGCCTGTCCGGAGCCCGTGGTAGCTCCAGCTGCTTTGGAACACATTCTGCCACACTTGCTCTTTCTGCATGTCTCTAGCAGCCAGAAAGCACTGTAAAGCGCTCTTTTCTCGAGAAAAGCAACACTCAGGGGGACTTGTGTAACTTTGCTTGCAGCAGCACCTTGGTGTGTTTTCTGTGTTCTCCAAGTGAAAATAAGCCTGTGCCGGAGCCCGTGGTAGCTCCAGCTGCTTTGGAACACATTCTGCCACACTTGCTCTTTCTGCATGTCTCTAGCAGCCAGAAAGCGCTGTAAAGCGCTCTTTTCTCGAGAAAAGCAACACTCAGGGGGACTTGTGTAACTTTGCTTGCAGCAGCACCTTGGTGTGTTTTCTGTGTTCTCCAAGTGAAAATAAGCCTGTCCGGAGCCCGTGGTAGCTCCAGCTGCTTTGGAACACATTCTGCCACACTTGCTCTTTCTGCATGTCTCTAGCAGCCAGAAAGTGCTGTAAAGCGCTCTTTTCTCGAGAAAAGCAACACTCAGAGGGACTTGTGTAACTTTGCTTGCAGCAGCACCTTGGTGTGTTTTCTGTGTTCTCCAAGTGAAAATAAGCCTGTCCGGAGCCCGTGGTAGCTCCAGCTGCTTTGGAACACATTCTGCCACACTTGCTCTTTCTGCATGTCTCTAGCAGCCAGAAAGCGCTGTAAAGCGCTCTTTTCTCGAGAAAAGCAACACTCAGGGGACTTGTGTAACTTTGCTTGCAGCAGCACCTTGGTGTGTTTTCTGTGTTCTCCAAGTGAAAATAAGCCTGTCCGGAGCCCGTGGTAGCTCCAGCTGCTTTGGAACACATTCTGCCACACTTGCTCTTTCTGCATGTCTCTAGCAGCCAGAAAGCGCTGTAAAGCGCTCTTTTCTCGAGAAAAGCAACACTCAGGGGGATTTCTGTAACTTTGCTTGCAGCAGCACCTTGGTGTGTTTTCTGTGTTCTCCAAGTGAAAATAAGCCTGTCCGGAGCCCGTGGTAGCTCCAGCTGCTTTGGAACACATTCTGCCACACTTGCTCTTTCTGCATGTCTCTAGCAGCCAGAAAGCGCTGTAAAGCGCTCTTTTCTCGAGAAAAGCAACACTCAGGGGGACTTGTGTAACTTTGCTTGCAGCAGCACCTTGGTGTGTTTTCTGTGTTCTCCAAGTGAAAATAAGCCTGTGCGGAGCCCGTGGTAGCTCCAGCTGCTTTGGAACACATTCTGCCACACTTGCTCTTTCTGCATGTCTCTAGCAGCCAGAAGCGCTGTAAAGCGCTCTTTTCTCGAGAAAAGCAACACTCAGGGGGACTTGTGTAACTTTGCTTGCAGCAGCACCTTGGTGTGTTTTCTGTGTTCTCCAAGTGAAAATAAGCCTGTCCGGAGCCCGTGGTAGCTCCAGCTGCTTTTGGAACACATTCTGCCACACTTGCTCTTTCTGCATGTCTCTAGCAGCCAGAAAGCGCTGTAAAGCGCTCTTTTCTCGAGAAAAGCAACACTCAGGGGGACTTGTGTAACTTTGCTTGCAGCAGCACCTTGGTGTGTTTTCTGTGTTCTCCAAGTGAAAATAAGCCTGTCCGGAGCCCGTGGTAGCTCCAGCTGCTTTGGAACACATTCTGCCACACTTGCTCTTTCTGCATGTCTCTAGCAGCCAGAAAGCGCTGTAAAGCGCTCTTTTCTCGAGAAAAGCAACACTCAGGGGGACTTGTGTAACTTTGCTTGCAGCAGCACCTTGGTGTGTTTTCTGTGTTCTCCAGTGAAAATAAGCCTGTCCGGAGCCCGTGGTAGCTCCAGCTGCTTTGGAACACATTCTGCCACACTTGCTCTTTCTGCATGTCTCTAGCAGCCAGAAAGCGCTGTAAAGCGCTCTTTTCTCGAGAAAAAGCAACACTCTGGGAAACCT